>NW_025745590.1:160000-182005 GCF_021184085.1 Oncorhynchus gorbuscha | reverse complement strand
CGCGTCCACCCTGTCTTCCATGTCTCCTGTGTCAAGCCTTTTCTTCGCGCCCCCGTTCGTCTCCCCCCGTCCTTGTCGAGGGCGCACCTATTTACAAGGTACGGAAGATCATGGACATGCGTTCTCGGGGACGTGGTCACCAGTACTTAGTGGATTGGGAGGGTTACGGTCCTGAGGAGAGGAGTTGGGTTCCATCTCGGGACGTGCTGGACCGTTCGTTGATTGATGATTTCCTCCGTTGCCGCCAGGGTTCCTCCTCGAGTGCGCCAGGAGGCGCTCGGTGAGTGGGGGGGTACTGTCATGTTTTGTCATTGATTATCATGTCTTGTCTCTGTGCTTCCCTTCTATTCGTTTCCCTCTGCTGGTCTTATTAGGTTCTTTCCCTCTTTCTATCCCTCTCTCTCCCCCTCCCTCTCTCCCTCTCTCGCTCTCTCTCTCTATCGTTCCGTTCCTGCTCCCAGCTGTTCCTCATTCTCCTAACTACCTCATTTACTCTTTTCACACCTGTCCCCTATTTTGCCCTCTGATTAGAGTCCCTATTTCTCCCTGTTTTTTGCCGCTTCTGTCCTTGTCGGATCCTTGTTTGATGTTCGCTGTTCTGTGTCCTTGTTCCGCCCTGTCGTGTTTTACCTTCTTCAGATGCTGCGTGTGAGCAGGTGTCAATGTCAGCTACGGCCGGTGCCTTCCCGAAGCGACCTGCAGTCTGTGGTCGCGTCTCCAGTCGTTCCTCTCTACTGACGAGTGGATTTCAGTTTTCCTGTTTTTGCATTTGCCTAGATAATATCCAGGATTATCGCTTTTGTTTAAGACTGGAATAAAGACTCTGTTTCCGTTAAGTCGCTTTTGGGTCCTCATTCACCTGCATAACATTGTCATGCTGGAGGGTCATGTCAGGATGAGCCTGCAGGAAGGGTACCACATGAGGGAGGAGGATGTCTTCCCTGTAACGCACAGCGTTGAGATTGTCTGCAATGACAATAAGCTCAGTCCGATGATGCTGTGACACATCTCCCCAGACCATGACGGACCCTCCACCTCCAAATCTATCCCGCTCCAGAGTACAGGCCTCGGTGTAACACTCATTCCTTCAACAATAAATATGATTCTAACCATCACCAGTCCTGTCAGTCCTGTCTGGTCCAGCGACGGTGGGTTTATGCCCATAGGCAACGTTGTTGCCGGTGATGTCTGGTGATGTATCTTCTTATACACTATGTGTCATAGTGTGTGTATCTTCTTATCCACTGTGTGTCATAGTGTGTGTATCTTCTTATCCACTGTGTGTCATAGTGTGTGTATCTTCTTATCCACTATGTGTCATAGTGTGTGTATCTTCTTATCCACTATGTGTCATAGTGTGTGTATCTTCTTATCCACTGTGTGTCATAGTGTGTGTATCTTCTTATCATTTACATTTACATTTAAGTCATTTAGCAGACGCTCTTATCCAGAGCGACTTACAAATTGGTGCATTCACCTATCCACTATGTGTCATAGTGTGTGTATCTTCTTATCCACTATGTGTCATAGTGTGTGTATCTTCTTATCCACTGTGTGTCATAGTGTGTGTATCTTCTTATCCACTGTGTGTCATAGTGTGTGTATCTTCTTATCCACTATGTGTCATAGTGTGTGTATCTTCTTATCCACTGTGTGTCATAGTGTGTGTATCTTCTTATCCACTGTGTGTCATAGTGTGTGTATCTTCTTATCCACTATGTGTCATGTGTGTCATAGTGTATCTTCTTATCCACTATGTGTCATAGTGTGTGTATCTTCTTATCCACTGTGTGTCATAGTGTGTGTATCTTCTTATCCACTGTGTGTCATAGTGTGTGTATCTTCTTATCCACTATGTGTCATAGTGTGTGTATCTTCTTATCCACTATGTGTCATAGTGTGCATCTAAGGTTGCGCCTGACAGCTGAGTTGATGTGGGGAGGGGTTACCACAGAGCCAGATTTCTCTGGGGTTTTGTGTCGCCTGTGGACTCACACAGGGTCAATAAGGGTGAAATGAAACACACACTCATTGGGAGTTTACACACTGCAGGCACTTCTCTTGGTAGGGAGTGACCCTCTCTCGCTTTGCCTCTTTCTCCTACCCTCCCTCCCTCTCTCCCTTATTTCACAGAGCCCTGATTGCAACCACTCAACATGGCAGACTAATATTCCTGTTACAGATAGCTCAAGGCAGAGGGAAGGCAGTAGCCCCCACTGGAACAAGCTATGCCAGAATTGGCTTTGGAAACGCTGCAGTTGGATGTGTGTGGATGGAGGGAGTAGGTTTTATATAACACTCTTATCCAGAGCGACTTACATTTTCTTACTGGTCCCCCGTGGGAATTGAACCCACGACCCTGGTGTTTCAAGCGCCATGCGCTACCATCGGAGATACAAGGGACCTTACCTTGAGTTGGGTTGTGGCTCTCCCAGAACACCTTGAGCAGTTTAGAGAAGCTGGTCTTCTTTGGCTCCCAGACCACCCGCACCACCTCAGTATGGCCTGTCCTACCTGAGAGAGACAACAGAAGACAGGAGAAATGGTGGCGTTAGGAGATATAGGCAGTTGCCCCTATCCACTGGTCCAGGAGCAGATATTTACTTATCCTTCTGGTTAAGGTTAGGATTGGAGTATGATAATCTGATTCTAGATCTGTGGATACGTAACATTGAGTGTTTCTCCACTCCTCAGATACAGTGAATGTTAAGTGAGAGTGAATGCTGTTCTCCAGTACACCAGTGAGCTGGATCAGATCTGAATGTTTTAACCAAGCAGAGAGCCCCTCTGTCCCAGAGCTCTGGAGGGAGGAGTGTCCCCCAATCACGCAAGCTGGACACCGAGTTTGGGACACGCTGATTTGATAGAGCTGTTAGGATAACTCTCTTTCACTCTACCAGAGGGACATCCACAAAGGTTAACATCTCAATATGAGGTGAGAAGACAGAGTAAAACCATGTTTAATAAAGAAGTGCTCTTCTATTCCCAATTCAAGACATTTCTAGTGAGATGAGTTTATTCCACTGAGATGGGTGTTTAATATCACCTCATAAGGCTGTGTTCCCCACTATCTGCAGCACATCCACAGCTGGGATATTAAAAAAATGATAAGAACTAACCTGTAGGGTCACTCTCATTACAGACTGGCGCTACAGAGGAACTGTACAATAAACCTGATGGAAGAACACAGTGATGTCCTGGAGACAGGAGGAGGAACAAGGGAGTGTATGGGACACAATTGAGATGGTCTATAATTTGGTGCACACACACACACACACACACACACACACACACACACACACACACACACACACACACACACACACACACACACACACACACACACACACACACACACACACACACACACACACACACACACACACACACACACACACACACACACACACACACACACACACACACACACACACACAGAAGCACATGCACAGTCAAATGCACAGACGCACCCATAGATTCATGAATCCATTTAGTCCTTTCCTCTCCAACATTCTCTCTCCCTCTAAGCCATTCTTTTAAATCCATGAATCCATTCTCTCTCTCTGTCAGCCTCCCTCATTTTCTGCCATGCAATCTCTTTCAGCCTCCCTCTACTCACTCTCTCCCTCCCTCTCTTTTTTCCTCCCCCTCCCTCCTTTCTCCTCCTTCGGGTGGCTCCCTTGTTCAGCTGGTAGTGGAGCTGTGTGTTCAGGGTGAGCTGAAGGACATCTGAGGTGCACACACACGGCAATCTTTACTGCTGGCAGCTCATGGGAGGACAGGCAAGATGGCTGCCAGCATGAAGCTCAGCAGGAGACAGAAGAGTCCATATGCCACCACTCTCCAACTCCCAATACATGGCCACAGGGCTGGAGCAAAAGATATGTTACCATCTTTTTTATTCCCGTACTGCCCTATCCTATTCCTGTACTGCCCTATCCTATTCCTGTACTGCCCTATCCTATTCCTGTACTGCCCTATCCTATTCCTGTACTGCCCTATCCTATTCCTGTACTGCCCTATCCTATTCCTGTACTGCCCTATCCTATTCCTGTACTGCCCTATCCTATTCCTGTACTGCCCTATCCTATTCCTGTACTGCCCTATCCTATTCCTGTACTGCCCTATCCTATTCCTGTACTGCCCTATCCTATTCCCGTACTGCCCTATCTTATTCCTGTACTGCCCTATCCTATTCCTGTACTGCCCTATCCTATTCCTGTACTGCCCTATCCTATTCCCGTACTGCCCTATCCTATTCCTGTACTGCCCTATCCTATTCCTGTACTGCCCTATCCTATTCCTGTACTGCCCTATCCTATTCCCGTACTGCCCTATCCTATTCCTGTACTGCCCTATCCTATTCCCGTACTGCCCTATCCTATTCCCGTACTGCCCTATCCTATTCCCATACTGCCCTATCCTATTCCTGTACTGCCCTATCTTATTCCTGTACTGCCCTATCCTATTCCTGTACTGCCCTATCCTGTTCCTGTACTGCCCTATCCTATTCCTGTACTGCCCTATCCTATTCCTGTACTGCCCTATCCTATTCCTGTACTGCACTATCCTATTCCCGTACTGCCCTATCCTATTCCCGTACTGCCCTATCCTATTCCCGTACTGCCCTATCCTATTCCCGTACTGCCCTATCCTATTCCCGTACTGCCCTATCCTATTCCTGTACTGCCCTATCCTATTCCTGTACTGCCCTATCCTATTCCTGTACTGCCCTATCCTATTCCCGTACTGCCCTATCCTATTCCTGTACTGCCCTATCCTATTCCTGTACTGCCCTATCCTATTCCTGTACTGCCCTATCCTATTCCTGTACTGCCCTATCATATTCCTGTATTGCCCTATCCTATTCCTGTACTGCCCTATCATATTCCTGTATTGCCCTATCCTTTCCTTACTGTACACATCCCTCATCAGAATGATGCTTTCCTTCATTCTCTCTCTGTTTCTCTTTGGGTCTATTGTCTGTTCTATACATTCCTGCAAAGCTGTCTGCCAAGGAGCAATGGTATGTGCGTGCGTGTGTGCGTGTGTGCGTGTGTGTGTGTGTGTGTGTGTGTGTGTGTGTGTGTGTGTGTGTGTGTGTGTGTGTGTGTGTGTGTGTGTGTGTGTGTGTGTGTGTGTGTGTGTGTGTGTGTGTGTGTGTGTGTGTGTGTGTGTGTGTGTAGACAGGGAAGGAGGAAAGGGTATAGTTATCTCTCTACAGTTACACAAGGCTGAAACCCCCACACTCCACCCATTCTTCATGTATCCCAGAAGGCAATGGGAGCAGAGCGCAGGGACTCTTGGATATAGTTGATCAGCCATGTTCAGAGTGATCCTTCTTCTCTCGCTCCCCTCCCTCTCCCTCTCTCTCTCTCTCTCTCCATTCAGTCAAGTCATCTGTGCAGTGTAACGTATGCATGCATTCTACATCCACTTACTATATGCCTGAGTGTGTAGATTCATATTGACTATGGATTCTGTCAGACTGAATAGTTAGGAAGAGGGGGCTGCTCAGGTTTGACTATCTGAGAGGAGATACTGTGCTAACACCGGCTGTCTGTCGCAGCAGGCTGTTAAGGTTCAGATCACAGAGAAGAGAGGACAAGATAATGTGTGGGTCTAAAAGTTATATAGTTTCAAAGACAATATTTCAAATAATGAATTCAGGGCTGTTGGATGAGCTATTGCTATTGTGCCAGTGTATATTCATTTGAGAAAACCTCACCTCACAGCCCCAGCAGCAGTCAGTAGCAGTCAGTAACAGTCAGTAACAGTCTGTAACAGTCAGTAGCAGTCAGTAGCAGTCAGTAGCAGTCAGTAGCAGTCTGTAACAGTCAGTAGCAGTCTGTAACAGTCAGTAACAGTCAGTAACAGTCAGTAGCAGTCTGTAACAGTCTGTAACAGTCAGTAGCAGTCAGTAACAGTCAGTAGCAGTCTGTAACAGTCAGTAACAGTCAGTAACAGTCAGTAACAGTCAGTAGCAGTCAGTAACAGTCAGTAGCAGTCAGTAGCAGTCAGTAACAGTCTGTAACAGTCAGTAGCAGTCAGTAGCAGTCAGTAACAGTTAGTAGCATCTCAGTAACAGTCAGTAGCAGTCAGTAACAGTCAGTAACAGTCAGTAGCAGTCAGTAACAGTCTGTAGCAGTCAGTAGCAGTCAGTAACAGTTAGTAGCATCTCAGTAACAGTCAGTAGCAGTCAGTAACAGTCAGTAGCAGTCAGTAACAGTCAGTAACAGTCAGTAGCAGTCAGTAACAGTCAGTAACAGTCAGTAACAGTCAGTAGCAGTCAGTAACAGTCAGTAACAGTTAGTAGCATCTCAGTAACAGTCAGTAGCAGTCAGTAGCAGTCAGTAGCAGTCAGTAGCAGTCAGTAACAGTCAGTAGCAGTCTGTAACAGTCAGTAACAGTCAGTAACAGTCAGTAGCAGTCTGTAACAGTCTGTAACAGTCAGTAGCAGTCAGTAACAGTCAGTAGCAGTCTGTAACAGTCAGTAACAGTCAGTAACAGTCAGTAGCAGTCAGTAACAGTCAGTAGCAGTCAGTAGCAGTCAGTAACAGTCTGTAACAGTCAGTAGCAGTCAGTAGCAGTCAGTAACAGTTAGTAGCATCTCAGTAACAGTCAGTAGCAGTCAGTAACAGTCAGTAACAGTCAGTAGCAGTCAGTAACAGTCTGTAGCAGTCAGTAGCAGTCAGTAACAGTTAGTAGCATCTCAGTAACAGTCAGTAGCAGTCAGTAACAGTCAGTAGCAGTCAGTAACAGTCAGTAACAGTCAGTAGCAGTCAGTAACAGTCAGTAACAGTCAGTAACAGTCAGTAGCAGTCAGTAACAGTCAGTAACAGTTAGTAGCATCTCAGTAACAGTCAGTAGCAGTCAGTAGCAGTCAGTAACAGTCAGTAACAGTCAGTAGCAGTCAGTAACAGTCAGTAACAGTCAGTAACAGTCAGTAGCAGTCAGTAACAGTCAGTAACAGTTAGTAGCATCTCAGTAACAGTCAGTAGCAGTCAGTAGCAGTCAGTAACAGTCAGTAACAGTTAGTAGCAGTCAGTAACAGTCAGTAACAGTTAGTAGCATCTCAGTAACAGTCAGTAGCAGTCAGTAACAGTCAGTAACAGTCAGTAGCAGTCAGTAACAGTCAGTAGCAGTCAGTAACAGTCAGTAGCAGTCAGTAGCAGTCAGTAACAGTCTGTAACAGTCAGTAACAGTCAGTAGCAGTCAGTAACAGTCAGTAACAGTCAGTAACAGTCAGTAGCAGTCAGTAACAGTCAGTAGGAGTCTGTAACAGTCAGTAACAGTCAGTAACAGTCAGTAACAGTCAGTAGCAGTCAGTAACAGTCAGTAACAGTCAGTAGCAGTCAGTAACAGTCAGTAGCAGTCAGTAACAGTCAGTAGCAGTCAGTAGCAGTCAGTAACAGTCTGTAACAGTCAGTAGCAGTCAGTAACAGTCAGTAGCAGTCAGTAACAGTCAGTAGCAGTCAGTAGCAGTCAGTAACAGTCAGTAGCAGTCAGTAGCAGTCAGTAACAGTCTGTAACAGTCAGTAGCAGTCAGTAACAGTCAGTAGCAGTCAGTAACAGTCAGTAACAGTCAGTAACAGTCAGTAACAGTCAGTAGCAGTCAGTAACAGTCAGTAGCAGTCAGTAACACTCAGTAACAGTCAGTAGCAGTCAGTAGCAGTCAGTAACAGTTAGTAGCATCTCAGTAACAGTCAGTAGCAGTCAGTAACAGTCAGTAGCAGTCAGTAGTAGTCAGTAACAGTCAGTAACAGTCAGTAGCAGTCAGTAACAGTTAGTAGCAGTCAGTAACAGTCAGTAGCAGTCAGTAGCAGTCAGTAACAGTCAGTAGCAGTCAGTAACAGTCAGTAGCAGTCAGTAACAGTCAGTAGCAGTCAGTAACAGTCAGTAACAGTCAGTAACAGTCAGTAGCAGTCAGTAACAGTCAGTAACTGTCAGTAGCAGTCAGTAACAGTCAGTAGCAGTCAGTAGCAGTCAGTAACAGTCAGTAGCAGTCAGTAGCAGTCAGTAACAGTCAGTAGCAGTCAGTAACAGTCAGTAGCAGTCAGTAACAGTCAGTAGCAGTCAGTAACAGTCAGTAGCAGTCAGTAGCAGTCAGTAACAGTCTGTAACAGTCAGTAGCAGTCAGTAACAGTCAGTAGCAGTCAGTAACAGTCAGTAACAGTCAGTAACAGTCAGTAACAGTCAGTAGCAGTCAGTAACAGTCAGTAGCAGTCAGTAACACTCAGTAACAGTCAGTAGCAGTCAGTAGCAGTCAGTAACAGTTAGTAGCATCTCAGTAACAGTCAGTAGCAGTCAGTAACAGTCAGTAGCAGTCAGTAGTAGTCAGTAACAGTCAGTAACAGTCAGTAGCAGTCAGTAACAGTTAGTAGCAGTCAGTAACAGTCAGTAGCAGTCAGTAACAGTCAGTAGCAGTCAGTAACAGTCAGTAGCAGTCAGTAACAGTCAGTAACAGTCAGTAACTGTCAGTAGCAGTCAGTAACAGTCAGTAACTGTCAGTAGCAGTCAGTAACAGTCAGTAACTGTCAGTAGCAGTCAGTAGCAGTCAGTAGCAGTCAGTAACAGTCAGTAGCAGTGAGTAGCAGTGAGCTGAGGCAAGGTTTCAGCACCACCAGATGGAAAGCTCCCTGCCTCAGTGCTCTGCATTCTACAGAGCACTGCCACTATTACCAAAACAGAAACTAAATGATAACAAAACATCAATAAAATATAACACACACGCATGCATGCACGCACATACACATACAGTCACACACACACATACACACATATTCTCTCTCTGTCAGATCCTACAGCAGTAGATGTTTAACGCCTCTAAACTCTAAGCTCTGACTTCAGTTCAATATCCATCCTGAGAGAACGGCACTCTGGGAAAAGTCATCAAACAAATTTCCCCTGATGAAAGTCTTGACAAAGTTGTTTTCCACTGGAACAAAAGTCAATATCCAGATCAAAGACTAGTGACTTCCATGCTCGTAACAGCCCTACACAAACTGTTATTGTACTGAACCACAGACGGGAGAGATAGGAGAGAGGGTATTTTGCAGATTCCACACACATGCGCACACACGAACACATACACAAGCGCACACATACGAACACATACACAAGTGCACACATACGTTGAGTAGGGTGTGGGGGCACTGTTGAGTAGGGTGTGGGGTCACTGTCTCATTCACACTGAGAGCAAAATGTAATTTCCTAAATCCTAAATCCCTCAAAAGCAGGTCGGAGAGGCAGTGGGTGCATCTAGAAATAACACAGAGACAGCTGGCAGTGTTTGGATAGCGCCCTGAATGGTCAAACACACCCAACTCCCAGTATTGGAACGAAAGGAAAACTGTAGTGAACAATTTCACCGTCTGAATCACGGAGACTTTCTTCCACCGCTGATTTGGAATCTCATTTCTGATTGTCCACTTTTCACAGAAAGCAGACTGCTCAGAATGGCACCTACTGTTGCTGTTTTGTTACTAACAGGAGAGTGAGGAGGCCCATCACAGGACCATAGAACTCGTGATGCACATCTAATGGTGAACTTCCTTCTCTCTGGACAGCACACACACTTAGACAGTATCATGGAGAGAGATCCTTCTGTCTATCACATAATGGCCTTACACATTCCTTAACTGTCGGATCATTAAAAACGTAAACACACACTTGTGCACGCACACAAACTCACATACAGGTCAGCGCGCGCACACACACACACACACGTACTGCTAGAAAGTGGTCACTTCTCCCTGCCTCACTATAATAGGACCTAAGGGATTCCATTTGGTTTCCAGGGGCAGGCTGGGAGAAAACAGCCTGACAGCCTAGACCCCAGATACCTCTGCTACTGAGTACAGTGCAGTAGTACCTGGTAGAAAGGCCCTTCATAGAGACGTGTACAAGTCATTAACATCAGGAGATGATCAAATCAAACGTGATTCGTCACATCATGAGGCTGGTTAGTGTGTTACAGACAGGCTGGTTAGTGTATTACAGACAGGCTGGTTAGTGTGTTACAGACAGGCTGGTTAGTGTGTTACAAACAGGCTGTGAATTAAACACTCAATTCTAACACTGAATTATTCTGAGCACGCTAATGTTCTACAAGCACTAGGACAATGAGTCAGGGGCACTGTTGAGTAGGGTGTGGGGTCACTGTTGAGTAGGGTGTGGGGTCACTGTTGAGTAGGGTGTGGGGGCACTGTTGAGTAGGGTGTGGGGGCACTGTTGAGTAGGGTGTGGGGGCACTGTTGAGTAGGGTGTGGGGGCACTGTTGAGTAGGGTGTGGGGTCACTGTTGAGTAGGGTGTGGGGTCACTGTTGAGTAGGGTGTGGGGTCACTGTTGAGTAGGGTGTGGGGGCACTGTTGAGTAGGGTGTGGGGTCACTGTTGAGTAGGGTGTGGGGTCACTGTTGAGTAGGGTGTGGGGTCACTGTTGAGTAGGGTGTGGGGTCACTACTGAGTAGGGTGTGGGGTCACTGTTGAGTAGGGTGTGGGGTCACTGTTGAGTAGGGTGTGGGGTCACTGTTGAGTAGGGTGTGGGGTCACTGTTGAGTAGGGTGTGGGGTCACTGTTGAGTAGGGTGTGGGGGCACTGTTGAGTAGGGTGTGGGGTCACTGTTGAGTAGGGTGTGGGGGCACTGTTGAGTAGGGTGTGGGGTCACTGTTGAGTAGGGTGTGGGGTCACTGTTGAGTAGGGTGTGGGGTCACTGTTGAGTAGGGTGTGGGGGCACTGTTGAGTAGGGTGTGGGGGCACTGTTGAGTAGGGTGTGGGGTCACTGTTGAGTAGGGTGTGGGGTCACTGTTGAGTAGGGTGTGGGGTCACTGTTGAGTAGGGTGTGGGGGCACTGTTGAGTAGGGTGTGGGGGCACTGTTGAGTAGGGTGTGGGGTCACTGTTGAGTAGGGTGTGGGGTCACTGTTGAGTAGGGTGTGGGGTCACTGTTGAGTAGGGTGTGGGGGCACTGTTGAGTAGGGTGTGGGGTCACTGTTGAGTAGGGTGTGGGGTCACTGTTGAGTAGGGTGTGGGGTCACTGTTGAGTAGGGTGTGGGGGCACTGTTGAGTAGGGTGTGGGGGCACTGTTGAGTAGGGTGTGGGGTCACTGTTGAGTAGGGTGTGGGGGCACTGTTGAGTAGGGTGTGGGGGCACTGTTGAGTAGGGTGTGGGGTCACTGTTGAGTAGGGTGTGGGGGCACTGTTGACTAGGGTGTGGGGTCACTGTTGAGTAGGGTGTGGGGTCACTGTTGAGTAGGGTGTGGGGGCACTGTTGAGAAGGGTGTGGGGTCACTGTTGAGTAGGGTGTGGGGTCACTGTTGAGTAGGGTGTGGGGGCACTTTTAAGTAGGGTGTGGAGTCATTGTTGAGTAGGGTGTGGGGTCATTGTTGAGTAGGGTGTGGGGTCACTGTTGAGTAGGGTGTGGGGTCACTGTTGAGTAGGGTGTGGGGTCACTGTTGAGTAGGGTATGGGGGCACTGTTGAGTAGGGTGTGGGGTCACTGTTGAGTAGGGTATGGGGGCACTGTTGAGTAGGGTGTGGGGGCACTGTTGAGTAGGGTGTGGGGTCACTGTTGAGTAGGGTGTGGGGTCACTGTTGAGTAGGGTGTGGGGCACTTTTAAGTAGGGTGTGGAGTCATTGTTGAGTAGGGTGTGGGGTCATTGTTGAGTAGGGTGTGGGGTCACTGTTGAGTAGGGTGTGGGGGCACTTTTAAGTAGGGTGTGGAGTCATTGTTGAGTAGGGTGTGGGGTCATTGTTGAGTAGGGTGTGGGGTCACTGTTGAGTAGAGTGTGGGGTCACTGTTGAGTAGGGTGTGGGGTCACTGTTGAGTAGGGTGTGGGGTCACTGTTGAGTAGGATGTGGGGGCACTGTTGAGTAGGGTGTGGGGGCACTGTTGAGTAGGGTGTGGGGGCACTGTTGAGTAGGGTGTGGGGTCACTGTTGAGTAGGGTGTGGGGGTCACTGTTGAATGGGGTGTGGGGTCACTGTTGAGTGGGGTGTGGAGTCACTGTTGAGTGTTACCTGTGCAGGTCTCTTCGTAGGTGGGGTTGGGGGTGAGGCCTCCAGCATAGCCCACCTGGGTGGAGTAGACTCCCTTCTGCTTCCAGAACTTTCTCTCTGCGCCCCAGAAACAGCCCATCCCTTTAAGACAACACATCTCAGTCAGAAACAGACCATCCCTTTAAGACAACACATCTCAGTCAGAAACATCCCATCCCTTTAACACAACACACCCCAGTCAGAAACATCACATCCCTTTAACACAACACACCCCAGTCAGAAACATCCCATCCCCTTTAAGACAACACACCCCAGTCAGAAACATCCCATCCCCTTTAACACAACACACCCCAGTCAGAAACATCCCATCCCCTTTAACACAACACACCCCAGTCAGAAACATCCCATCCCTTTAACACAACACACCCCAGTCAGAAACATCCCATCCCTTTAACACAACACACCCCAGTCAGAAACATCCCATCCCTTTAACACAACACACCCCAGTCAGAAACATCCCATCCCTTTAACACAACACACCCCAGTCAGAAACATCCCATCCCCTTTAACACAACATACCCCAGTCAGAAACATCCTATCCCTTTTAGACAGCACACCTCAAGTCAGAAACGGACGGACAGTCATAGATGGATAGATGGATGGATAGTTGGAAAAATGCAATAAATAGAAGAGTGGATGAAAGGAATAAAATCCTGAACCAGTGGCAATTTCAGACGTAGTATTAGGCTGATGTAGAGTACACATTAGAGGTTGACCGATTAATCGGAATGACTGATTAATTGGGGCCGATTTCAAGTTTTCATAACAATTGGTAATCAGTATTTAAAAACATTTTTTTACACCTTTATTTAACTAGACAAGTCAGTTAAGAACACATTCTTATTTTCAATGACGGCCTAGGAACGGTGGGTTAACTGCCTTGTTCAGGGGCAGAACAACAGATTTTTACCTTGTCAGCTCTGGGGTTAGTCCTATATTTCCTATAATAACTACAACCTAAAACTTCTTACCTGGGAATATTGAAGACTCGTGTTAAAAGGAACCACCAGCTTTCATATGTTCTCATGTTCTGAGCAAGGAACTTAAACGTTAGCTTTTTTACATGGCACATATTGCACTTTTACTTTCTTTTCCAACACATTGTTTTTGCATTATTTAAACCAAATTTAACATGTTTCATTATTTATTTGAGGATAAATTAATATTATTGATGTATTATATTAAGTTAAAATAAGTGTTCATTTAGTATTGTTGTAATTGTCATTATTACAAATATATATTTTTTTAATCGTCCTCCAATAATCGTTATCGGCGTCGAACAATCATAATCGGTCGACCTCTAGTACACATGTATTATGTCATACCCTGGCTGACTGGGCTCTCATGCACCTTGTTAATTGGCCGATGTTGCTCTGGTCTCGATACCTCTCTTAGGTGTGAAATGAATACAACAGCCCACACACACTGATACAACCCATTAAAACCCTCCCACGACACTGAGGTGTATAGTCTGTCAGCAGGGAACACATCCACCTCGTGTCTGCTCTCAATCCCCTCAATTAAGGTCTGGACCTGTGTCCCAGCTTTGGATTTAGTGTCTAATCAAATCATAGTGTTCCTGGGCCTGTAAAAACAACTGATATAAAACTAATACCCACTGTAAACATTTAGCACCAAGTAATACTCCCCCACCAAATAAAACAGTAAAAATATATTAGGGTACGGCTTAAAAACGGTTATCCACAGCCATTCATTCCCCCGATTGGGTGGAGTGATTTATCTGAGAAACCAAATGACTGGTGAACTCCGTTTTCTCACCACGCAGTACTGAAGAGTTGAGTGGGGCTCAGGCAGTTTGCCTCGTTGTGTGTGTGTGTGAGAGGTTTTTGTGTGTGTGTGTGAGGTGATTGAGACTGAAGAGGCTCCTACACGGCTCCTACACACACACACGCTCACGCATACACACCTTTGTGTTTGGGAGCGAATGTTGGGAGTATTAACACAAGGTAGTTCTGAACGTAGCCAATCACTGGCACAGCGGTAAGGGGGGGTAGAAGACAGGCTTTTGTAGAGTCAAGGGTAACTGGCAACTTCTAAGGTAGTCCACGGGAGGCTTTGTGATTTGAAATGCTCTGCGGGTCACAAGTGCATGTAAGGCTGCTTTAAAACATGCTTATTTGTACACAGGCCCGGGAGATAAAGAGGCTGATTTCTCTGCTGTCTGTCGTGATGGATTACGCAGTTTGACTCCCCGAATGGAGAAAAGAGGAGCTGAACTAATGCATTTTATTAAAGAGATCCTAATCACCCCTTGCAATTAATCTCTACACCCCCTCCTCCTACCCTGTCCTCTCTCTTTCTCCTTTCATTTTGTTTTTGAACGTCTTTTTCTGAACCGAACAGAGTATCAGGGGAGGGGGAACTAATTATACTACACTGTCTTATTGCCACCCTCCCCTCTGTCCCCCTATCCCCAGTTTCCCCTCTCCTCTCCCCCGGCCCCCAACGTCCTCCTCCCTCTCCTCATTTGGATCACCTACCAAACATAGCCATCTGCAGTCCCTCGGGGAATGGTGGTACGGTCCTGTTGCCGTTGACATCGTGCTTGGCTGTAGGACACACAGGGAACAATGGAGAGGGTCTCTGTTAGTCAAACACACAGACAGTCCATCCCACACCACACACACACACACACACACACACACACAGGTGCAAACACACCACCATCCACCTACAGTCTCCAAACCACTGATGCAATACACACAATGACTGGCCATTGTGAGATACTTTGGTGTGTCTGGTGTGTAAGGACTGCAGAGGCATTACCGTAGCTAGCGTTGCCATCGCAAACAAAGAAAGAAAGTGAAAATTCACCTGGGGGTTTTTGCAACATGCGCACATACACTGACCCATTTAAACATTCCCATTCATCTCATGCATGATTTTATAGCAGCTGCGATCTCTTCAATCAACTGACAAAGCCAGAGGTGGAAGAAGCCCATTGGGGCCTCGGAGCCACCTGGCTGAGCTAATGTGTGTTTGCGTGTGTGTGTGTGTGTGTGTGTGTGTGTGTGTGTGTGTGTGTGTGTGTGTGTGTGTGTGTGTGTGTGTGTGTGTGTGTGTGTGTGTGTGTGTGTGTGTGTGTGTGTGTGTGTGTGTGTGTGTGTGTGTGTGTGTGTGTGTGTGTGTGTGTGTGTGTGTGTGTGTGTGTGTGTGTGTGTGTGTGTGTGTGTGTGTGTGTACTGCAGATGGCCTGATGTTGTGGAGGGCAGTGTGTGGATTAGGATAAATGTGGGGGAGTGAGCCCAACATCTGGAGCTAGCCAAGCCCTTCCTGTGCTGTGTGCTCACGCATGGGTGCGTTGCCATGGCAGCTAGGCGTGCCGATACAGCCAGCTGGAGACCGAGCGCCAGGCATTCTACTGCAGCACCATATCCATACGCCCATCATAGACTCCCCAACTGTCTGTATGTCTCTCTGTCTGCCTGTCTCTCTGTCACTCTGTCTCTCTGTCAGTCAGTATCTCTGTCAGTCAGTCTCTCTGTCACTCTGTCTCTCTGTCAGTCAGTCTCTCTGTCACTCTGTCTCTCTGTCAGTCAGTCTCTGTCAGTCAGTCAGTATCTGTCACTCTTGTCTCTCTGTTAGTCAGTCTCTCTGTCTCTCTGGCACTCTGTCAGTCAGTCTCTCTGTCACTCTCTCCCTGTAGGTCAGTCTCTCTGTCACTGTCTCTCTGGCACTCTGTCTCTCTGTCAGTCAGTCTCTCAGTCAGTCAGTCTCTCTCCCAGTCAGACTCTATCTCTGTCACTCTGTCTCTCTGTCAGTCAGTCTCTCTGTCAGTCACTATCTGTCACTCTGTCTCTCTGTCAGTCAGTCTCTCTGTCACTCTGTTTCTCTGTCAGTCAATCTCTCTGTCAGTCAGTCTCTCTGTCAGTCAGTCCGTCCATCAATCCTTCATCAGTCACAGTCATAATTTTGCGTACACCAAGACCTACATAGAAGAGATTAGGGGCTAGGGAAAAGAGCTAGAGGCTGTTAGACCAGGACAGGCCAAATCTACTTGAAAGGACCACGCTGGTGCATGTATATGTGCTCCTGTCCTCTGCACTACGTGGCTCCATGATAATATCAACCGCATGGCCTCTCTATAACTCCCTGCTGCAGAGGGAGGGGACATTTTCATAACCTCCGTTTCCTTTTCTTCTCCTGTGATGTGAAACATGTTGTGATGTGGGCTGTGGCGCTCGGTTGTGAGTTCAAATTCACACACGACCTATGTCTGTGACAATACAGTCGATTTAGAGGATTTCATTTACAGAACCGTTCACATTTGTATTCATACAAAAAAAAGTTGGCAAGGTTAGTTAGAGGAAAAAGACGTTCAACCCTCCGTCTGTGTTTGTGTAAAAACTCTGTCGTGTTGGCCTGAGTGGCAGAAGACCAACTGAGAGGCTCTGACTCCTGGCCAGCTTCAGTAAACCCCCTCCACTTTGGAATGTGGGAGAGTGCTTCGGCAGTGCTGTGAACAGACAGGCTAGCGTGGAGCCTAGCTGGGCCCGACTCATTTAATCTGGGAGAGTGGAGTGAGGAGAATGCATTAGAACAGACATCATTAAATCACTTTTACATCCACACTGCTCACCAGCCAGCCCAGAATGTCTCACAAAATATAGATTTCAGCATACAGGGACTCCCATGTTACATGTAGCATAATAGTGACGTTGTCACCGTTTTACCTCAGCTTCATTTCTAGTTGTATGGACCCTGCAGCACTGATGTGAGTGAACAATAGGTTTAACATCGTTGCATTGTGGAGTATCAGTGGTGGGCTAAAGTGTAAGTAGCCCTGGACTGACTAGAGAGAATAGCAGTGCTAGGGTGATATTAGCCTAATCTTCAATGCATCCATGGCATTCTGCTGTCGCCATTCCATAGGGCCCTTACCCTCCCATATGCACAGAGGGTAAAAAGAACACCCACCCTCAGACAACCTTTTGCCTTTCCCTGCCACTATAGCGCCACACACTAATGCTCACCACGCAGCCCCAGCCCCTATACCCCAGCCCCAGCCCCTATACCCCAGCCCTTATACCCAAGCCCCGGTCTCTATACCCCAGCCCCAGCCCTTATACCCAAGCCCCAGTCTCTATACCCCAGCCCCTATACCCTAGCCCCGGTCTCTATACCCCAGCCCCAGCCCCTATACCCCAGCCCTTATACCCAAGCCCCGGTCTCTATACCCCAGCCCCAGCCCCTATACCCCAGCCCTTATACCCAAGCCCCGGTCTCTATACCCCAGCCCCAGCCCCTATACCCCAGCCCTTATACCCAAGCCCCGGTCTCTATACCCCAGTCCCAGCCCCTATACCCTAGCCCCGGTCTCTATACCCCAGCCCCAGCCCCTATACCCCAGCCCCTATACCCTAGCCCCTATACCCTATACCCCAGCCCCTATACCCTAGCCCCGGTCTCTATATGCCAGCCCCAGCCCCTATACCCCAGCCCCTATATACCCTAGCCCCGGTCTCTATACCCCAGCCCCAGCCCCTATACCCCAGCCCCTATACCCTATACCTCAGCTCCTATACCCTAGCCCCTATACCCCAGCCCCTATACCCTATACCCCTAGCCCCCATAAACTCCAGCCCCTATACCCTAGCCCCGGTCTCTATACCCCATCCCCAGCCCCTATACCCTAGCCCCGGTCTCTATACCCCAGCCCCTATACCCCAGCCCCTATACCCTAGCCCCAGTCTCTATACTCCAGCCCCAGCCCCTATAAGCCAGCCCCTATACCCCAGCCCCAGACCCTATACCCCAGCCCTTATACCCAAGCCCCGGTCTCTATACCCCAGCCCCAGCCCCTATACCCCAGCCCTTATACCCAAGCCCCGGTCTCTATACCCCAGCCCCAGCCCCTATACCCCAGCCCTTATACCCAAGCCCCGGTCTCTATACCCCAGCCCCAATACCCCAGCCCTTATACCCAAGCCCCGGTCTCTATACCCCAGCCCCAGCCCCTATACCCCAGCCCCTATTCCCTAGCCCCGGTCTCTATACGCCAGCCCCAGCCCCTACACCCCAGCCCCTATACCCCAGCCATGGCGCTTGTAACGCCAGGGTAGTGGGTTCGATTCCCGGGACCACCCATACGTAGAATGTATGCACATATGACTGTAAGTCGCTTTGGATAAAAGCGTCTGCTAAATGGCATATATTATTATTATTATTATTATTATACCCTATACCCCAGCTCCTATACCCTAGCCCCTATACCCCAGCCCCTATACCCTAGCCCCTATACCCTAGCCCCTATACCTCAGCCCCTATACCCCTAGCCCCTATACCCCAGCCCCTATACCCTAGCCCCTATATCCCAGCCCCTATACCCCTAGCCCCTATACCCCAGCCCCTATACCCCAGGACCTATACCCCTAGCCCCTATACCCCAGCCCCTATACCCCTAGCCCCTATACCCCAGCCCCTATACCCTAGCCCCTATACCCTAGCCCCTATACCCCAGCCCCTATACCCCAGCCCCTATACTCCTAGCCCCTATACCCCAGCCCCTATACCCTAGCCCCTATATCCCAGCCCCTATACCCCTAGCCCCTATACCCCAGTCCCTATACCCTAGCCCCTATACCCCAGCCCCTATACCCCAGCCCCTATACCCCGGTCCCGATACCCCAGAGCGTTGGACTAGTAACCGGAAGGTTGTGAGTTCAAACCCCCCAGCTGACAAGGTACAAATCTGCCGTTCTGCCCCTGAACAGGCAGTTAACCCACTGTTCCCAGGCCGTCATTGAAAATAAGAATTTGTTCTTAACTGACTTGCCTGGTTAAATAAAGGTAAAATAAAAAATAAAATAAAAAATCCCTATACCACAGCCCCAGTTCCTATACCCCATCCCCGATACCCCATCCCCGGCCCCTATATCCCAGCCCCAGTTCCTATACCCCAGCCCCTATCACATCCTCAAAAGGTTTTACAGCTGCACCATCGAGAGCATCCTGACGGGTTGCATCACTGCCTGGTATGGCAACTGCTGGGCCTCTGTCCGCAAGGCAGTACAAAGGGTAGTGCGTACGGCCCAGTACATCACTGGGGTGTCAGTGGAAGGCCCTAAAATTTTCAAAGACTCCAGCCACCCTAGTCACAGGCTGTTTTCTCTGCTACTGCACGGAAAGCGGTACCAGAGCGCCAAGTCTATGTCCAAGAGGCTTCTAAACAGCATCTACCCCCAAGCCATGAGACTCCTGAACAGCTAATCAAATGGGTACCCAGACTATGTGCATTGCCCTCCCAACCACACCCCCACCCTTCCCCCCTACGCTGCTGCTAATCTCTGTTATTATCTATGTATAGCCACTTTAATAACTCTACCTACATGTACATAATTACCTCGACACCGGTGCCCCCCGCACATTGACACATGGACTTTGAATCGGTATCCCCTGTATATAGCCCTGCTATTGTTATTTACTGCTGCTCTTTAATTATTTGTTATCTCTTACTTTTTTTGGGGGGGGGTTCTTAAAACTGCATTGTTGGTTAAGGGCTTGTAAGTAAGCATTTCACTGTAAGGTCTACACCTGTTGTATTCGGCGCATATGACAAATAAAACTTGATTTGATACCCCAGCCCCAGTCCCGAAACCCCAGCCCCAGTCCCTATACCCCAGCCCCTATACCCCGCCCCTATACCCCAGCCCCTATACCCCGGCCCCAGTCCCTATACCACAGCCCCAGTCCTTATACCTCATCCCCAGTCCCTATACCCCAGCCCCAGACCCTATACCACAACCCTTATACCCCAACCCCAGCCATAGCCCCCAATACCCCAGCCCTAGTCTCAATCCCATGCAGCCCCATACACAAGCCCCATCCCCAGCTCTAGCCCTAGCCCCATCCCCAGCTCTAGCCCTAGTCCCGCCCCCAGCTCTAGCCCTAGTCCCACCCCCAGCTCTAGCCCTACTCCCGCCCCCAGCTCTAGCCCTAGTCCCACCCCCAGCCCTAGTCCCACCCCCAGCTCTAGCCCTAGTCCCACCCCCAGCTCTAGCCCTAGTCCCGCCCCCAGCTCTAGCCCTAGTCCCACCCCAGCCAAAGCTCTAGTCCCAGCCCCAGCTCTAGTCCCAGCCCCAGCTCTAATCCCAGCTCTAGCCCTAGTCCCACCCCAATCCCAGCTCTAGCCCTAGTCCCACCCCAGCCCCAGCTCTAGTCCCAGCCCCAGCTCTAGCCCTAGTCCCACCCCAGCCCCAGCTCTAGCCCTAGTCCCACCCCAGCCCTAGTCCCAGCTCTAGTCCTAGTCTCAGCTCTAGTCCCAGCCCCAGGTCTAACCCCAGCTCTAGCCCTAGTCCCACCCCAGCCCCAGCTCTAGTCCCAGCTCTAGCCAAATCAAATCAAATCAAATTTATTTATATAGCCCTTCGTACATCAGCTGATATCTCAAAGTGCTGTACAGAAACCCAGCCTAAAACCCCAAACAGCAAACAATGCAGGTGTAAAAGCACGGTGGCTAGGAAAAACTCCCTAGAAAGGCCAAAACCTAGGAAGAAACCTAGAGAGGAACCGGGCTATGTGGGGTGGCCAGTCCTCTTCTGGCTGTGCCGGGTAGAGATTATAACAGAACATGACCAAGATGTTCAAATGTTCATAAATGACCAGCATGGTCAAATAATAATAACTCTCTCTCTCTCTTAGCCCTAGTCCCACCCCATCCCTAGCTCTAGTCCTAGTCCCAGCTCTAGTCCTAGTCCCAGCTCTAGTCCCAGCCCAAGCTCTAGTCCTAGTCCCCGCTCTAGTCCCAGCTCTAGCCCTAGTCCCACCCCAGCCCTAGTCCCAGCTCTAGTCCTAGTCCCAGCTCTAGTCCTAGTCCCAGCTCTAGTCCCAGCCCAAGCTCTAGTCCTAATCCCAGCTCTAGTCCCAGCCCAAGCTCTAGTCCTAATCCCAGCTCTAGTCCTAGTCCCAGCTCTAGTCCCAGCCCAAACTCTAGTCCTAATCCCAGCTCTAGTCCCAGCCCAAGCTCTAGTCCTAATCCCAGCTCTAGTCCCAGCCCAAGCTCTAGTCCTAGTCCCAGCTCTAGTCCCAGCCCAAGCTCTAGTCCTAATCCCAGCTCTAGTCCCAGCCCAAGCTCTAGTCCTAGTCCCAGCCCAAGCTCTAGTCCTAATCCCAGCTCTAGTCCCAGCCCAAGCTCTAGTCCTAGTCCCAGCTCTAGTCCCAGCCCAAGCTCTAGTCCTAATCCCAGCTCTAGTCCCAGCCCAAGCTCTAGTCCTAGTCCCAGCTCTAGTCCTAGTCCCAGCTCTAGTCCCAGCCCAAGCTCTAGTCCTAATCCCAGCTCTAGTCCCAGCCCAAGCTCTAGTCCTAGTCCCAGCCCAAGCTCTAGTCCTAATCCCAGCTCTAGTCCCAGCCCAAGCTCTAGTCCTAGTCCCCGCTCTAGTCCCAGCCCAAGCTCTAGTCCTAATCCCAGCTCTAGTCCTAGTCCCAGCCCAAGCTCTAGTCCTAGTCCCCGCTCTAGTCCCAGCCCAAGCTCTAGTCCTAGTCCCCGCTCTAGTCCCAGCCCAAGCTCTAGTCCTAATCCCAGCTCTAGTCCTAGTCCCAGCCCAAGCTCTAGTCCTAGTCCCCGCTCTAGTCCCAGCCCCAGCTCCAGTCCCAGCCCCAGCTCCTCCAGTCTCATTATCTTAGTATGGTGGTGGTAATCACAGCCATTGGGGAACAACAGAACAGAAGCATGTTCATTAACACCTCCCGCTGTAAAATAAACAATCTAAATGTAAATGTCAGCATGGAAAGACAATGAGTCCAGACAGAATATTAATGACTCGCCTCTACCGCACTTTGCTGCGCTACGCTCTGCTCAGTGTGTGTGTGTGTGTGTGTGTGTGTGTGTGTGTGTGTGTGTGTGTGTGTGTGTGTGTGTGTGTGTGTGTGTGTGTGTGTGTGTGTGTGTGTGTGTGTGTGTGTGTGTGTGTGTGTGTGTGTGTGTGTGTGTGT
>NW_025745590.1:150000-155000 GCF_021184085.1 Oncorhynchus gorbuscha | reverse complement strand
AATATCTTCGCAAACACAGAATCACATGGTTGATCTGGATCCCTGTGACCGCCGGTAACTTCAGAACAAAGTTGACTATGAATACAAAGTTGTCAATGTCTTCGTAACAGGTTACGTATGAAAACCGAGATGACTGCATTCAAATATAAACAGCAGGCTATAGGCCTATTTCAATCATGTCGAAAAACATTTCATGTTCATTCAGTCGAGTTCTATTTTGTTACTTGTAACCTACTGTCTGGATTTTCTCTCAATATATTCCATGATGTGTAACCGTGCGCAATGATGTGCCAAATCAGTGATTTAATGCATTTTTATTGGGTAATCATTAGAATAAGCCGTCTCAATATTTGCAGCCATAGTGGGTAATATCTATCTACGAGCTGATCCGACATCAGTATTGTGAAATGATTATAATGTCAAGGCAAGATTTGAATGGAGAAAGCTGAAATCGCTCCCTTTCTTTCGATCCTATCAGTATGGACACATGCTCCAACGACGCACTCGGCGACCGTTCCCTCTGTGTGGCGTTTTGGGAAACAAGTTACATCTTCGGCCGTCGTAGGAAAGACGCATCATTAGAAACACCCGTAAGTCTAAATTCCATCCCTATCAGGAAGCCACTGGTAGGAGAATGGACTAAGTTAAGGGTTAGTAGTTAACCAACAAAATGCTTACTTGCAGGTTCCTACTCGACAATGCAACAACAAGATATTGTAATGAACACGATGGGAGACAGACAGCTGGTTTCAAGCGCAGGGCACAGCAGGTGTTTATTGTAAAGGACCACAAGAGGAGGCAGGTAGCTGGGTCCAGGGGGAGGCAGGTCATACACAGGAGGAGGCAGGTAGCTGGGTCCAGGGGGAGGCAGGTCATACACAGGAGGAGGCAGGTAGCTGGGTCCAGGGGCAGGCAGAAGATCATACACAGGAGGAGGCAGGTAGCTGGGTCCAGGGGGAGGCAGGTCATACACAGGAGGAGGCAGGTAGCTGGGTCCAGGGGCAGGCAGCTGGGTCCAGGGGGAGGCAGGTCTTACACAGGAGGAGGCAGGTAGCTGGGTCCAGGGGCAGGCAGGTCATACACAGGAGGAGGCAGGTAGCTGGGTCCAGGGGCAGGCAGAAGATCATACACAGGAGGAGGCAGGTAGCTGGGTCCAGGGGGAGGCAGGTCATACACAGGAGGAGGCAGGTAGCTGGGTCCAGGGGGAGGCAGGTCATACACAGGAGGAGGCAGGTAGCTGGGTCCAGGGGCAGGCAGAAGGTCATACACAGGGGGTCCAAAAAGGAAACAGTACAGGCAGGGAAAAGGCAAATAACGTCATCAGGGAGATCAGGCAATAGGTTGATAACAGGAAATGCGATAGGCAAAAGGATTCATTAGTGAGGCAGAACAAAACTATCATACATGGGACACACCAGCGCTCCAAAAGAAGTGTCACAAAACAAACAATAACTCACAGTGATGGGGTGCAAAGAACTGAACTAAATAGTGTGTGATAATGACGTACAGGTGTGTGAACAGGTGATCAGAATTGGGATCTGGAGAGTGAGATGTGTTCAGGGGATCTATGTGTTTGAGAGTGTGAGTTGGAAAGTGGGCTGGAGAGTGAGCTGCGTTCAGGGGATCATTGTGTTTGAGAGTGTGAGCTGAAAAGTGGGCTGGAGAGTGAGCTGTGTTCAGGGGATCATTGTGTTTGAGAGTGTGAGCTGGAAAGTGGGCTGGAGAGTGAGCTGCGTTCAGGGGATCATTGTGTTTGAGAGTGTGAGCTGGAAAGTGGGCTGGAGAGTGAGCTGCGTTCAGGGGATCATTGTGTTTGAGAGTGTGAGCTGGAAAGTGGGCTGGAGAGTGAGCTGCGTTCAGGGGCTCATTGTGTTTGAGAGTGTGAGTTGGAAGCAGACGTACAGATATAGTAAAAGATAAGAATACAAACGTAAAGTAAATGAAGAATGAACTAAGGAACTAATGACAAAGATTCTACTTATCTATGCTCAATAATGCAGTGACATACAATCAGGGGTGAAAGTAGATTTAATTTCTTACCGGTACAGGAGCGAAAAAAATGCACAGGTCTAATCATAGAATCACATGTAGGATCCCTATTAATGTCGTGTCTCCATGGTCCTGGTAGGATAACCATTAACGTAGTATATCCATGGTCCTGGTAGGATCCCTATTAATGTAGTATCTCCATGGTCCTGGTAGGATAACTATTAATGTCGTGTCTCCATGGTCCTGGTAGGATCCCTATTAATGTGATATCTCCATGGTCCTGGTAGGATCCCTATTAATGTAGCATCTCCATGGTCCTGGTAGGATCCCTATTCATGTAGTATCTCCATGGTCCTGGTAGGCTCCCTATTAATATAGTATCTCCATGGTCCTGGTAGGCTCCCTATTAATGTAGCATCTCCATGGTCCTGGTAGGATCCCTATTCATGTAGTATCTCCATGGTCCTGGTAGGCTCCCTATTAATATAGTATCTCCATGGTCCTGGTAGGATCCCTATTCATGTAGTATCTCCATGGTCCTGGTAGGCTCCCTATTAATATAGTATCTCCATGGTCCTGGTAGGCTCCCTATTAACGTAGTATCTCCATGGTCCTGGTAGGATCCCTATTAATGTAGTATCTCAATGGTCCTGGTAGGATCCCTATTAATATAGTATCTCCATGGTCCTGGTAGGATCCCTATTAATGTAGTATCTCCATGGTCCTGGTAGGATCCCTATTAATATAGTATCTCCATGGTCCTGGTAGGATCCCTATTAATGTAGTATCTCCATGGTCCTGGTAGGATCCCTATTAATGTAGTATCTCCATGGTCCTGGTTGGATCCCTATTAATGTAGTATCTCCATGGTCCTGGTAGGAGAACTATTAATGTAGTATCTCCATGGTCCTGGTAGGAGAACTATTAATGTAGTATCTCCATGGTCCTGGTAGGAGAACTATTAATGTAGTATCTCCATGGTCCTGGTAGGATCCCTATTAATGTAGTATCTCCATGGTCCTGGTAGGAGAACTATTAATGTAGTATCTCCATGGTCCTGGTAGGAGAACTATTAATGTAGTATCTCCATGGTCCTGGTAGGATCCCTATTAATGTAGTATCTCCATGGTCCTGGTAGGATCCCTATTAATGTAGTATCTCCATGGTCCTGGTAGGAGAACTATTAATGTAGTATCTCCATGGTCCTGGTAGGAGAACTATTAATGTAGTATCTCCATGGTCCTGGTAGGAGAACTATTAATGTAGTATCTCCATGGTCCTGGTAGGAGAACTATTCATGTAGTATCTCCATGGTCCTGGTAGGATCCCTATTAATGTAGTATCTCCATGGTCCTGGTAGGAGAACTATTAATGTAGTATCTCCATGGTCCTGGTAGGAGAACTATTAATGTAGTATCTCCATGGTCCTGGTAGGAGAACTATTAATGTAGTATCTCCATGGTCCTGGTAGGATCCCTATTAATGTAGTATCTCCATGGTCCTGGTAGGATCCCTATTAATGTAGTATCTCCATGGTCCTGGTAGGAGAACTATTAATGTAGTATCTCCATGGTCCTGGTAGGATCCCTATTAATGTAGTATCTCCATGGTCCTGGTAGGATCCCTATTAATGTAGTATCTCCATGGTCCTTGGTAGGATAACTATTAGTGTTTTAGTGTTAGTGTTTTCATCAAACCACAATTTGGAGGGTATACCGCCTGTTTTCAAGGGAATTAGCACATTTTAATGCAGCTGACATGCGGTAATGATGAATATTGTTGTAAAGGCCTATAGTCTTCTTGTCATTTTGTGTTAATTATTGTGATAGGCTCACGCTTTACCGGTACGCAGTAAAATAAAAAATAAATATGCCATTTAGCAGACGCTTTTATCCAAAGCGACTTACAGTCATGTGTGCATACATTCTACGTATGGTAAACCCACTATGTCTTCTCCGGACCTTACCGGGCCGTACCGGCTTACTTTCACCCCTGCATGACAGCCAACTCTCAAGACATAGCTTATCACATTCTTCCCCAAGTGCGCCCCTCACTCAGTACACACAGAACATGAGACAACATGCCAAACGTGTCCCTGTATCTGAAGCTCTGATGCCTGATAAGACTTTCCCTCAGTCAGTTGATTCTCTGTGCTTCGTGTTCACACACAGATAACTGACTGGGTTTAGAATGTGCTGTCTCAGCCTCGTGCCTCGCTGTGCTGGCTGTTAAGAGGAACCCAACCCCAGGACCAAACTCTAACACACAGGCTAAACTCTGCAGAGTCATCATTGATTACTGTGCAGTGACTTTGATGGAGGGAGACAATGTGGCCCAACAGCCCAGAACGCTTTGAGCACAAGCCAAGAGACTCTAGTCCTCTATAATCTACAACCACCACACAGCACCAGACGTTTGGTCAATAGCCATTTGAAAAGTGCTTTGATGGGTATTATGATCTCGAGGCTTAACTTGTGGCAGTTTAACTCTGCGGCTTAAGAAAAGGCAGGACAGAAATCATTCCATCAAGCCGGAGGAAGAAAATAAGCCATGAGAGGACATGGCAGAGGCTGAAGCAGAGCAACTTCAAAGAGGACTCAGTGGAAGCAGGAAGCGGGAGATCAGAACAGGAAGGAAGGGCTGCAACACACAGCCCACAGTGGCGCTTTGTCTCTCGTTCATTGAAAGGCTCTCTCTGGCAGAGATGCCATGCTAATGGCGATTGGGAGAGTGTGTGTGGATAGAGGGTGCAGCCCAGTGCAGTGTGTGTGAAGCGATATGCTATCTCTGGTTTCCACCCCCACTCGGTTCCCCTACAGCTCTCACCATGCTACAGTACAGATTAGCAGGCCAACCCAGCCCTGGGAGTTGTGGTGCTCAGCCAGCCAGCAGACATGCTCTGGGGCTTGGGCAGAGGTTCTCTGGCTCGGCCCCCCTCCCCCAGCCTCTGCCTCCCCCGGCCTGGTCTGACATTGATACACTGAACAAAAATATAAATGCAACGTAACTAT
>NW_025745590.1:130000-145000 GCF_021184085.1 Oncorhynchus gorbuscha | reverse complement strand
TGTGTGTGTGTGTGTGTGTGTGTGTGTGTGTGTGTGTGTGTGTGTGTGTGTGTGTGTGTGTGTGTGGTGTGTGGTGTGTGGTGTGTGGTGTGTGGTGTGTGTGTGTGTGTGTGTGTGTGTGTGTGTGTGTGGTGTGTGTGTGTGTATGTGGTGTGTGTGTGTGTGTGCGCGTGTGCCAAGCAGCATCGATTGCTCTGCAGTACTCTGATGGAGGATGAGAACGTGCTCAAACACCCAATAACAGCTCCAACACCTCACACACCCAGCTAGAGCTAGTGTATACCTCACACACCCAGCTAGAGCTAGTGTATACCTCACACACCCAGCTAGAGCTAGTGTATACCTCACACACCCAGCTAGAACTAGTGTATACCTCACACACCCAGCTAGAGCTAGTGTATACCTCACACACCCAGCTAGAGCTAGTGTATACCTCACACACCCAGCTAGAGCTAATGTATACCTCACACACCCAGCTAGAGCTAATGTATACCTCACACACCCAGCTAGAACTAGTGTATACCTCACACACCCAGCTAGAACTAGTGTATACCTCACACACCCAGCTAGAACTAGTGTATACCTCACACACCCAGCTAGAACTAATGTATACCTCACACACCCAGCTAGAACTAGTGTATACCTCACACACCCAGCTAGAACTAGTGTATACCTCACACACCCAGCTAGAACTAGTGTATACCTCACACACCCAGCTAGAACTAGTGTATACCTCACACACCCAGCTAGAACTAGTGTATACCTCACACACCCAGCTAGAACTAGTGTATACCTCACACACCCAGCTAGAGCTAGTGTATACCTCACACACCCAGCTAGAACTAGTGTATACCTCACACACCCAGCTAGAACTAGTGTATACCTCACACACCCAGCTAGAGCTAGTGTATACCTCACACACCCAGCTAGAGCTAGTGTATACCTCACACACCCAGCTAGAGCTAGTGTATACCTCACACACCCAGCTAGAGCTAGTGTATACCTCACACACCCAGCTAGAACTAGTGTATACCTCACACACCCAGCTAGAGCTAGTGTATACCTCACACACCCAGCTAGAACTAGTGTATACCTCACACACCCAGCTAGAACTAGTGTATACCTCACACACCCAGCTAGAACTAGTGTATACCTCACACACCCAGCTAGAACTAGTGTATACCTCACACACCCAGCTAGAACTAGTGTATACCTCACACACCCAGCTAGAACTAGTGTATACCTCACACACCCAGCTAGAGCTAGTGTATACCTCACACACCCAGCTAGAGCTAGTGTATACCTCACACACCCAGCTAGAGCTAGTGTATACCTCACACACCCAGCTAGAGCTAGTGTATACCTCACACACCCAGCTAGAGCTAGTGTATACCTCACACACCCAGCTAGAGCTAGTGTATACCTCACACACCCAGCTAGAGCTAGTGTATACCTCACACACCCAGCTAGAGCTAGTGTATACCTCACACACCCAGCTAGAGCTAGTGTATACCTCAGTTATCAGCATCTTAGTCATCGAGCCGTAAAGGAACTTGTTAGCAGAAATATACTGGATTTGTTTGCTTTCAATGATATCCTACTTCCTATCTTACATGATGTGTGCATTGATGACTATTCTATGGGTCGTTATTGTCCAACACCAAACAGCTTTAGCCTCCACCAAGCCACAATACATACAGTGGTGGTACGAGGTACACAGTCAGGTATTCTGAACACATGCATATTAGAGTCATGTCTGGTGTGCACTGGGCGTCAGGAGGCTGAGAAAGAGGTAGCTCGGCTATTGACAGGTGTGGTATGCTCCATCGCCCAGAAAGCTTGACACGCTGGCTATTGATTCTGTCAGACGAGATGAGTTTGGATGCAAAATGGGTTCAAATACACAGGACAGACAGAGTTGCTGTTAGGGGTGTTGAAACAACGCACATCAGAACAGATCTGGGCAAAGAAAAAAGTCAAAGGATGGATTAATATTCAACTTGCATATGGAGGTTGAAAAAATGAACACTGCACTATGCTTCCATCCCAGGCACCACGATCACGCCAGGGCGAAGGAAAAACACTCTATCCACAATAAGACCTGGAAACAAACACTTTGAAAACCTACCTGACATCACATCCTCCTACTACACAAAATACTATGAAATTGGTTCAGAAGTTGAAGACAAAACAATAGCCTTCGACACCATTACCTCTGGGTAGAGTATAAGCAATGGGTTTAAAGCAGGGATAATGAGACTATTAGAGGAAGGATGGTGATGAAGAGTCCTTGTGCCCCCCCGCCAGCATGGCTAGACCCCACCCCGCCCCCATACTCCCCCAGGGAGTCTCCCTCCCTATGAATCCAATTTAAAAACCCAGCAGGAGTCTAACCAGCGTGCCTCTAATGACTCTGCTGCTTTTAATTCAAGGCTGAAACTCAGTTAAAATGGCCGCCGCTCCTTTTCTCTTTGTTTGCTCTTTCTCTTTCCTCTCCCTCAGTAGCAAAGCGTTGTGCTGATTAGCTGTGTTGATCTCCGTTCCTCACATCCTCCCCGCGGGGTATCTCTGGCCACCTTGACCTGCCGGCCGGCCGGCCGGTCAGGCCGTGGCTCGCCCTTATGACATCATCGCAGGAAAGTGAGGTTGTGAGAAGGGTCATTGGAGAAAGTAAGTACCTCCTGTAGGTTAACAAAGTATCCTGACGTTAAAGTGTTCATTAACCCTACCTACCCAGAGGATGGAACAGTGAAAGGGATGATTGTTTCAACAAGCCCAATATACTAGATGAAAGGCTGCTTAACCTATTCCAATTCTGAGGATCAGATATCCAATTTCGCCGATAAAATAATGCCCTCTTGGGTCTACATTTCAGAGAATATAAATACATCACAATTATTTTTTATTTCATGCAATACCTTTTCTTGAATGATGTTTCAATATGATGTGAATATCCTTTTAGAATTGTATGACGTAGTAGACTAGTCTACGTGGTAAAGATTGAAGCCTCGAATGTGCAATAAGCAACGTCAAACTAATTCGTCAAACTAATTGCACACCTTGAAGTGGCTGAGGGAACAATGGCAACTGAGTAGGCTAAACATTACAGAAAGACTGTTGTCATGGCTGTCAAAGTATACATCCCATCGGCGTCTCAAACCATGTTTAAATCAATTGATCAGCATCTCTTTTCCTCCCTGCAGATGGCTGCTACCCTCTCTCTCTCTCCTTCTCTCTCTCTCGCTCGCTCTCTCTCTCTCTCTCTCTGTTTGAGCGACACCTAGTTTATCAGCTGCCCTCCGCAGCGGTCACCGCCCTTGTTCTGATTGTCAACGGGAAGGGCGGGGAGAAGGGAGGAGGAAGTGTGACTGACAGCTGGTGTGAGTGACACGCACAGGCTATGATGGATGAGCTGCAAGCGTGACTCAGAGAACCAGAGAGGGTCAGAGGTTAAACATGTCACTGCTGTCCGTCCTCTTCCCCAAGGCCCTGCCCTTTGGGGCCCCCCGCCCCACCGAAACCAAGGAGCGAGGAAGAAGGAGGAGGGGGGGGGGGGGGGGGGCAGGAAGAAAATGCACTCTAGACATAACAAAAGATGGTGGTGGGGGTTGGGGGGTGTTGGGAGGAGCGGAGGGGCCGGGGTGATATGTGAGGCGCTAGGCACATGCTCTCTCTGGGTCTCAGTCAAAGCCAGGGCTGGACAAAGCCCCCACAGCCCCAGGAGCAAAGGCGGAGCTCGTCAATGGGCACAGGCTCAGGCAGGATGGTTCCTCTGAAAGAAACCATAGGCACGGGGGCAATTAGCCGTCCTTAGAGCCACATATATCTCCTGCAGTCTCTCTGGAACAACAAAGGAGAGAGCCATTCAATTTGCACCCCACACTGCCAGGCCTTTTGTCCCAGCTAAAGGGAGATGCTGGGTGAATAGGTGCACTAGTGTATTTGCCTCCACACTGCTTTGTAGAGAGACCTAGCTTGGCCTCATCAGAAAGGGAAAGGCACAAGCAATATTCAACGGGCTCTGTTTGTGTCTGTGGCTGGCTTGCTAGCTGGCCCAGGGCTCCTTGATTAAGGTACACGTACAGGCTTGTAAAGACGAGAAGAACTTGAGCATGCTGCCGCTTTCACAGCTCACAGAAAAGACTGAGGGTCGACACAATGGCTGTATGACTTTATACTCCAATGCCTCAATGTTTAAATGTTGCCACGTGCCTTTCTGCACAGAAATTGAAATCCTTTGAGCACTTTTGGTTGACAGCCTGTGACATAAAAAAAACAGACAGGTGTAATTTAATAGAGAATCTTAGCTTAGAAGCCTACACAAACCATAGGGTTGAAGGCTAAAGGCATCTGAATGCTTCCAAACCGAAACAGTTTGTTAGAGTTCATGCATATATTATAATTACATTTTTTAACATTTTGGTTCATTCTGGACTTCGGTGAAGGTTTTTTCTGCTGTTTGGGGACACATTTTTTGGTCCACGCCCCTTCGTCTGTGATTGGTCAACAGTAGGGATTCTTTAATGAAGTCTTTGTTGTCATTCAACGAGAGACAACTCGTTTTAGTGCACATTTTGTAATTGAAAAATACTGCACCAAACATCTTAGATGTAAAATTACACGCCTACAATCTCCTTGCTGCAAAAACTTCCAAATGAATGATAGATTTCTAGACTTATCTTAGATTAATTCAGACTATTTTGAGGAAGTGTGTACTGGCTACGGTGTCTCAAAATGGACAAACAGTACTATTGCCGCTTTTTTTCCATATTAAAGAGAAGGTCTTTTAAGGGAGTATGCAAGGCGCCAGCCGAACTGAAGCATGTTGACGCCTTATGGGGTGGAAGTGGTGGAAACAGTCGCAAGTCTTTCAGATACAATCTGTAAACCATTTACTACAATGTCAGTATGTCAGTCGATTATCTATTTGAACCCCTAAAAACAGCAAAAATCACATTCTTACTAAGCGCTAACCAGTGTAGGCCTTGACTAGACCATTTTAAAGCTCTGGCGACGTTACGTCTTTAAAGAGTGATGCATCTGCTCAGTCTGCTCTGCTCAGTCTTCCACAGAGCCAATGGGTGTGCGTCCCCACCCATCACTCAGGAAGTCAATAAGTAATAACCATTCACCTTGCCCGGTTCCACACCATTACACAAGGCCTGTCCTGATGATGACTCAGGAGACACGACGAACGCCGCCTGCCTGAAGAACCTACCCGCCTGCAATCACTGACAGATTGTAGGGTAAGAGAGAGAGATAGTGGGAGACACAGAGAAGGAGGTGGGGGGGTGGAAAGAGACGGGGAAGAAACACAGAAAGAAAGAGAAAGGAATAAAGAGAAACAAAGGGGGGGAGGAACTAAAAAAAAGAGGATAAGAGAGGAGAGAGAGAACACGAGAGCCTTTAAAGGGCTCTATGTTATCCAAACACAGGAGCAGATCTGATGATATGATGTAGGAGCGTGGGAAGCCATGTTACAGATAGCATAGAGGCGTCGCTCTGATCTTAACAAGAAACCAGGAATCAAAACAACAGCTATTGTAACACTGTGTGCATGTCTCATTGTTTCAGGTGATTATTGATGCCTTATCTGTGTGTGTTCGAACAAAGTGAACGCATTATAACGAGCCGCCAGCGAGACAAAAGCCCCCTGGATGAGCGTGGGAGGTGACAGCCACATCTACCATTTCTATCCCACCTATCTACCATTTCTATCGCCTCTTCTACCATCTTTTCTCTTTTCGTCCTTCCCTCTCTCCTCCTCTCCACTCCCCTCTCACCCACTGCCATGTCCTCTCCTCCTCTCTCCCCTCCTATCTTCTCCCCTCTTTTTTTCCTCTCCCTTCCTCCTCTCTCCTATCCGGTCCTCCTCCTCTCCTCTGCTTCCCTCTCATTGCAACATGGCATGATCAGCAGTTAAAATAAATGACGTGTGTTAGCCTTAAGAACACTTTACAGTATCCACAAGAAGGGAAACTGGCCACAGACAGACAGCCGGTGTAAATATACTGCTGACATGCCATTCTAGCCTGGCCATTCTGTCATCCATTACAGTCAATGGTGGGGTGGAGAAACGAGAAACACACACACGCTCGCCTCACAAAGGCAATGTCATCTGGAGTGCTTTTAATGTTAGGCCATTAAAGTGGTCAATAAGCCCACTTGAGTATCCTGTACTGCTTACTCTACAGTATATTCTCCCAGCTCCATGACTTCATGGCTCTAATCCAACAAGAGGTCTGATATCAAAATAATATGCAAATTGAGAGCACTGGGTGAGTCCCCTGAAACCAGGACAAAAATATATAATGATTTGGGGGATTTTCAGGAAATCTAGGAAGGATTGCTGACATTTATTTGACATTTGTATCTAAAAGCATAATTGAGAAATTATTCACCAAAGTTGGCATATTCATTACATGTTGGCCTTACCCAGGCCTTCTTTAAAGGGACACTTTGGGATTTTGGCAAGGAGACCCTGTATCTACTTCGCCAGAGCCAGATACATTTGTGGATACCATTTGTATGTCTCTGTGTCCAGCATGAAGGAAGTTAGAGGTAGTTTCGAAAGACAATGCTAACTAGCATTAGTGCAACGGCTGGGTATCTACTAGCATGCTGGACACACAGACTTAAAAAGAATATCCACCAGTTCCTCTGACTCTGGGGAAGTAGATAAAGGACCTCATTGCCAAAATCACAAAGTATCCCTTTAAGACTCACGTTTTTTTTTTTTAATCTGTAGGTGCTACAAAGCCAATATTGGTGTCATATGAAGCTTTACGGCTTGATCTGTAATATGGGTAGTATTTAAATTACATTCATTTATGAATATTGAGAAATATAAACATGAATATTGAAAATATACCATATTTGATTTGGCTAATTTATCAACATTTTGGTAGATGGAAACATGAAGCATCAACAACAATGAACCACTCAAACAAAACTCCCTGTCATGGACATTTGCTTGCCACAAACCTGAAGCCATGGAAGATGGAGAAAGAAAAATCATGCGCGAGAAAGAGAGAGAGAGAGGTGGTTCTGGCACCAACTTAGGAGGGCCTACAGCAGCACTTAGATCTTCTGCACAGATTCAGCCAGACCTGGGCCCTTACAGTAAATCTCAGTAAGACAAAAATAATGGTGTTTCAAAAAAGGTCCAGTCGCCAGGACCACAAATACAAATTCCATCTAGACACCGTTGCCCTAGAGCACACAAAAAACGATACATACTTTGTACTAAACATCAGCGCCACAGGTAACTTCCACAAAGCTGTGAACGAGCTGAGAGACAAGGCAAGAAGGTAAAAGTGCAATATGTGCCATGTAAAAAAGCTAACGTTTAAGTTCCTTGCTCAGAACATGAGAACATATGAAAGCTGGTGGTTCCTTTTAACGTGAGTCTTCAATTTTCCCAGGTAAGAAGTTTTAGGTTGTAGTTATTATAGGAATTATAGGACTATTTCTCTCTATACCATTTGTATTTCATATACCTTTGACTATTGGATGTTCTTATAGGCACTTAGTATTGCCAGTGTAACAGTATAGCTTCTGTCCCTCTCCTCGCCCCAACCTGGGCTCGAACCAGGAACACATCGACAACAGCCAACCTCTAAGCATTGTTACCCATCACTCCACAAAAGCCACGGACCGTGCAGAGCAAGGTGAACAACTACTTCAAGGTCTCAGAGCAAGTGATGTCACCGATTGAAACGCTATTAGCGCGCACCCCGCTAACTAGCTAGCCATTTCACATTGGTTACACCAGCCTAATCTCGGGAGTTGATAGGCTTGAAGTCATAAAAATGAATGCTTACAAGCCTACTACTGCCTACCACCGCTCAGTCAGACTGCTCTATCAAATATCAAATCATAGACTTAATTATAACATAATAACACACAGAAATACGAGCCTTTAGGTCATTAATATGGTCAAATCCGGAAACTATCATTTTGAAAACAAAACTTTTATTCTTTCAGTGAAATACGGAAGGAACCGTTACGTATTTCATCTAACGGGTGGGATCCCTAAGTCTAAATATTGCTGTTACATTGTACAACCGTGTCACGTTCTGACCATAGTTCTGTTATTTTATTCTTTGTTTTAGTATGGTCAGGGCATGAGTTGGGGTGGGCAGTCTATGTTTGTTTTTCTATGTTGGTTTTTGTGTTCGGCCTAGTATGGTTCTCAATCAGAGGCAGGTGTCGTTAGGTAGCCTGGGTTTCACTTTTGAGTTGTGGGTGTTTGTTTCCGTGTGAGTGTCTGTTGCCACACAGTACTGTTTCGGTTTCATTCGTTTCACGTTTATTGTTTTGTAGTGTTCAGTTTATGTCTTTAAATAAACATTATGGACACTTACCACGTTGCGCATTGGTCCTCTGATCATTCTCGCTACTCCTCCTCAGAAGAGGAGAAGGAATGCCGTTACAGAAACACCCACCATGAAAGGACCAAGCAGCGTGGTAACAGGCAGCAGCAGCAAGAGAGCCAGCGATACCTGGAGAGATGGACTTGGGAGGAGATATTAGACGGCAAGGAACTATGGGCACAGCCGGGTGAATATCGCCGCCCCAAGGCAGAGCTGGAGGCAGCGAAAGCCGAGAGGCGGCATTATGAGGAGCTAGCTCGGCAGCGCGGCTGGAAGCCTGAGAGACAGCCTCAAAAATGTCTTGGGGGGGCGAAAAGGGGAGTGTGGCGAGTTCAGGTAGGAGACCTGCGCCAACTTCCCATGCTTACTGGAGAGCGAGAGGGACCGGGCAGGCACCGTGTTATGCAGTGGAGCGCACGGTGTCCCCGGTGCGTGTGCATAGCCGGGTGCGGTACATTCCAGCTCCTCGTATCGGCCGGGCTGGCTGACGGCGAGTGGGCATCGAGCCAGGTGCCATGAAGCCGGCTCTACGCATCTGGTCTCCAGTGCATCTTCTCGGGCCGGCGTACATGGCACCAGCCTTACGTATGGTGTCCCCGGTTCGCCAGCACAGCCCAGTGCGGGCTATTCCACCTCGCCGCACTGGCCTGGCTATGGGGAGCATTCAACCAGGTAAGGTTGGGCAGGCTCGGTGCTCAAGAGCTCCAGTGCGCCTGCACGGTCCGGTCTATCCAGTGCCACCTCAACGCACCAGCCCTCCGGTGTCAGCCCCCCGCACCAGGCTGTCTCTCCATCTTCTCCCTACAGGTGCTCCCGCCTGTCAGCGCTGCCAGAGCCTTCCTCCTGCCCAGCGCTGCCAGAGTCTCCCATCTGTCCTGAGCCGCCAGAGTCTTCCGTCTGTCCTGAGCCACCAGTCTCCCGTCTGTCCTGAGCCGCAAGAGCCGCCAGTCTGTCCCGAGCCGCCAGAGCCGCCAGTCTGTCCTGAGCCGCCAGAGCCGCCAGTTAGCCAGGAGCCGCCAGCCAGCCAGGAGCCTCCAGAGCCGCCAGCCAGGAGCTTCCAGAGCCGCAAGCCAGCCAGGAGCTGCCAGAGCCATCAGCCAGCCAGGAGCTGCCAGAGCCGTCCTTCACTCCGGAGCAGCCGGAGTCTCCTGCCTGTCTGGCGCCGCCGGAATCTCCCGTCCATTCGGGACCCAATGGCTAGGGTCCCCAGTTGGAGGTCAGCGACGAGGGTCGCCGCTCCTAAGAGGCCACAGGGGCGGTTGAGGAGGCAGAAAAACTGTGGTGAAGTGGGGTCCACGTCCCGCGCCAGAGCCGCCACCGCGGACAGACGCCCACCCAGACATGGTTCTCAATCAGAGGCAGGTGTCGTTAGTTGTCTCTGATTGAGAATCATACTTAGGTAGCCTGGGTTTCACTTTTGAGTGGTGGGTGTTTGTTTCCGTGTGAGTGTCTGTTGCCACACGGTACTGTTTCGGTTTCATTCGTTTCACGTTTATTGTTTTGTAGTGTTCAGTTTATGTCTGTAAATAAACATTATGGACACTTACCACACGGCGCATTGGTCTTCACACAGTTCGCAACGAGCCAGGCGGCCCAAACTGCTGCATATACCCTGACTGCTTGCACGGAACGCAAGAGAAGTGACACAATTCCCCTAGTTAATAGAAATTCATGTTAGCAGGCAATATAAACTAAATATGCAGGTTTAAAAATATATACTTGTGTATTGATTTTAAGAAAGGCATTGATGTTTATGGTTAGGTACATTGGTGCAACGACAGTGCTTTTTTTGCGAATGTGCTTATTAAATCACCCATTTGGCGAAGTAGGCTGTGATTTAATGATAAATTAACAGGCACCGCAATGATTGTATACAACACAATACAAGCTAGATAAACTAGTAATATCATCAACCATGTGTAGTTAACTAGTGATTATGTTAAGATTGATTGTTTTTTATAAGATAAGTTTAATGCTAGCTAGCACTTTACCGTGGCTCCTTGCTACACTCGCATAACAGGTAGTGAGCCTGCCACGCAGTCTCCTCGTGGAGTGCAATGTAATCGGCTACAATCGGTGTCCAAAAATGCCGACTACCGATTGTTGAAATCGGCCCTAATTAATCAACCATTCCGATTAATCGGTCGACCTCTAGTTGTGAGGTCTGGGGTCCACTCACCAAAAATATCCTCCATGTATAACGTAAAACACAAAATAATGCATGCAGAGCAGAATTAGGCCGATTCCTACTAATGATCAAAATCCGTTAAATTCTACAACCACCCAAACCTTCCATAACAAAGCCATCATATACAGAGAGATGAACCTGGAGAAGAGTCCCCTAAGCAGGCTGGTCCTGGGGCTCTGTTCACAAACACAAACAGACCCCACAGAGCTCCAAGACAGCAACACAATTAGACCCAACCAAATCATGAGAAAACAAAAAGATCATTACTTGACACATTGGAAAGAATTAACAAAAAAAAAGAGCAAACTAGAATGCTATTTGGCCCTTAACAGAGAGTACACAGTGGCAGAATACCTGACCATTGTGACTTTCCTAAACTTGTCTATGTACAGACTCAGTGAGCATAGCTTTGCTATTGACAAAGGTCACCGTAGGCAGACCTTGCTCTCGAAAGACAGGCTATGTGCACACTGCCCACAAAATGAGGTGGAAACTGAACTGCACTTCCTAAACTCCTGCCAAATCTATGACCATATAAGAGACACCTATTTCCCTCAGATTACAGATTCACAAAGAACTCGAAAACAAACCCAATTTTGATAAACTCTCATCTACTGGGTGAAATACCACAGTGTGCCATCACAGCAGCAACATTTGTGACCTAACCAATGAAGAACAAACACCATTGTAAATACAACCCATATTTATGTTTTTTTATTTTCCCTTTTGTACTTTAACTATGTGCACATCGTTACAACACTGTATATAGATATAATATGACATTTGAAATGTCTTTATTCTTCTGAAACTTTCATGAGTGTAATGTTTACTTTTCATTTTTATAGTGTGTTTATTCGTGTTTATTATCTATATCACTTGCTATGGCAATGTTAACATATGTTCCCATGCCAATAAAGCCCCTTGAATTGAATTGAGAGAGAAAGGGAGAGAGAGAAAATGAGAGAGAGCACCCATTGTCATTATCTCTCCATGCACATAAACAGTGACCTCCAGAATCCCCCCGCAGTCAGCCCACTGTCATACAAAAACAGACAACATCAATACAAACACACTCAGAGCACTCCCCATTATCATGTTACATCCTGGTCTCTCTCCACTTACAGACGCCTGCTTAGCTGTTGGCCAGCCAGCCAACCCATCAACATGGCACACAGACAGGGGAAATGGGCCCAGGCACAGATGATAAACACTGTGGCTTCACATTTCACTCTGACCTAAATCTACAGACGGGGTCAGCCTGTCGGTCAGCTGGCCTCGAGGAGAGGAGAGTAGATGAGAATTCAAATTAACATACACTCGTGTGTTTGTGTGTGCCAGTGTGAACATGTGTGTATGTGTGTGTGTGAGAGAGAGAGAGAGAGAGAGAGAGAGAGAGAGAGAGAGAGAGAGAGAGAGAGAGAGAGAGAGAGAGAGAGAGAGAGAGAGAGAGAGAGAGAGAGAGAGAGAGAGAGAGAGAGAGAGAGAGAGAGAGAGAGAGAGAGAGAGAGAGAGAGAGAGAGAATGTATATGTGGGTGTGTGCATGATTGTACCCACAGGAGAGCGTGTGCCCATTTGAGGCATTGTAAAAATGCCAAACTGCCTCAATGGAGGAAAAATGGGCTTATTCATTCTTTGAAAAAACGGACAAAGCATTTTCGACATCCCACAGGGACCGAGAAAAGCCCAGGTTTGTTAATAACAGAGCTTAGTAGTGCAATAAAACCTGCTCAGCTAAGAATCATTAGAAAATAGCCTGACTCCGTTTAATTGTAAATCAAGTATAAGAACTGCCTGGAGAGTCATCACTCAGTGCATCCAATTAATAAAGGAGAAATCCATTATCTGGCAACCGTTTTATGGAAACAAAAATTCCACAACAAATGGGGAGGAGCAGGGGGAGAGGGAGAGAGGGGGAGGAAGGGAAATAGGGAGGAGGTTTGGCTATGCGGCCCGGGCAGATCCTGAGGGCATGAGCGTTTTGTGCGAGAGGGAGGGTAGCCTGGACCCCGGCAGAACACTTGGCATGTGCCAACCACTCAGGTGACAGGCCATCTCACTCCAACTCCTCTCCTCTCCCCTAAATTCACGCCCTTGCGTCTTTTCTATGTTCAGGCCATTGTCTGAACAGGGCCAGCTGGGTGGGTGTTCCAGGGCTCCAGCAGGACTGTCTGGGTTAGTGGCTGGGTCAAACGGTCAAATAGGGGGTGCTTATATTTGTCCTGTTTCACTGCATGTACAAGTGCTAACCTGTACGAGTGTGAGGTGTGAAATAGAAGTGTGTTTTGTGCATATCCCAAATACCCCTGAGACACCCTCAGAGAGTAGCGTCACGGCCAGGGATCAGCCATTATTGACGGCGACCCTGGGGCAATTGGGGTTAAGTGCCTTGCTCAAGAGCACATTGACAGATTTTTCACCATGGGGATTAGATTACTGGCCCAACACGCTTAATCGCTAGGGTACCTGCCGCCCGCCCTTCTAGAGGGCTACAGGGCCACTGCCGACTCGGTGGGGGGCAGGATCCTCGGGATCCTTGTTCAGAACAGACTACTACTGAGCCAGCCTGGGGGACAGAGAGCAGAACAGAGGGAAGGATGTAGGACTGGGCTGCCATCAGGGTGGACTGGGGCTCTCAGCTTCTCTTTGAATGGAGGAGTGAGACAGAAGAGCAGTGAACGTCTGATACCTTCTGGCAATCGGCTTAAAATTACTTTGTTGATAGTCCTTCTATTCATAATACTGATGTTTAATGGAGTGAGTGAGCCGATTGCATCAGCTAAGGAGAATGTAGGGATACATTTACCTTGTGTGAATCCTCGCAAAATCCTCTGTGTGACAGTGAAAGATTCTTCAAAGATAAACAAGGACTTATCGGGAGGGGGCTTCATTTTTGGAGACAAAAGAAAGAAAAGGTCCATGTCACTGGTCCCTGTGAGGCAGGAGAATGGGAGGGGAGCGGAGCATGGCACAGAGGAAGGTGGAGGCAACAGGCACAGGCTCTGACATGTGGCAGCCTGCCTGCCTGCCTGCCTACCTACCTGCCTGCCTGCCTAACTGCCTGCCTGCCTGCCTGCCTGCCTGCCTGCCTGCCTGCCTGCCTGCCTGCCTGCCTGCCTGCCTGCCTGCCTGCCTGCCTGCCTGCCTGCCTGCCTGCCTGCCTGCCTGCCTGCCTGCCTGCCTGCCTACCTGTCAGCCTGAAATGAAAGCAGCATCACACGCAGGTTTTCTCCCCTCCTGCCATTGTGTAAGGCTTTCGGCTGACGGAGACTGTGAATAAACAACAGTGCTTCTTCTGCAATCACACAGACTTTGTTCTGCTGGGGAATAATAGACAGTTTAGCAGCCAGTGCTTTACCTGCAATTAAAATAAAAAGATAATTGTGTTAAAAGCATCCAGTCTGTCAGCTGCATCTTGGGATATTGTCCCTTTGTCGTGGCGCGTGGAAGACAAGACAACACATTCCACTGTCCGTGATATATATATATACTGTACCTCTCTGGGCTGTCACACTTTATTGAACAAACAGGGAGCTATGACAGGGCGGGGGTGGGATAATTCATCTTAAAAACATCGCTGGTTGAACTATTGTTCTTTGGTTTCTCTGTGAAGGCACAACACTTCTTTACCTTTCAGATCTCAAAGCACTGCACTCCTACTGCACACCACCATCTCAGGACTCCAATCCAAAATGTAATAATGGTGCTAGCGTTCCTGTAATGGGGAGGGGGGGGGCAGAGAGAGAGAGAGCAAAAGAAGAGAAAGAAAGAGAGAGAATGAAGAGAGAAAGACGGAGCAGAGAGGGTATTTCCCAGGACGGGTTCTCTCCAGGGCCGACCCAACACTTCCTCAGACAGCAATACCATGCAAAATGGTCCAGCTGTGCTTTCATCTCCTAATGTCATTACAGTGAGCAGGTAGAGATCAGGGGTTCTCCTCCTCTGTAATGTGGTTCACAGGCAGCCTCTCCGCTGCACGGCGCCTGACACACTCTTTCATCTCCAAAGAAGTGTCAGATCAGAAAACATCGGAGAGGATTCGCTTCCCTCCTGTGCTTCAGACACATCTCAGAGTCTCCTCTTAACGCATGTTCTTCTACCCATAATTCAGCAACACATGCATTATAAGCAAAGCAGAGAAGCAGAGATTCGTCTCATGGGGAGAGAGAGAGTGTTGTCATGCTCTGCCAAATGCTCCAGATTCACGTTCTCATATTCACATGTAAGACTGACTGGTAAAATAACCCTCTGTCAAAGAGCTAGAGAAACATATCTCAAATATGCTATGTTTGGTATTTCATAACCTGCCCTGGGGCGATGTAGGACGACTGGTGAGTTTAACCTGCCCTGGGGCGATGTAGGACGACTGGTGAGTTTAACCTGCCCTGGGCGATGTAGGACAACTGGTGAGTTTAACCTGCCCTGGGGCGATGTAGGAC
>NW_025745590.1:0-122500 GCF_021184085.1 Oncorhynchus gorbuscha | reverse complement strand
GCCTGGCTTCCAGCAGCACACCACAGAGCAGCAATAATCCAACCCTTCACAGTCAGCAGCAGCAGAACTAACTACTGCAGTAGAGGAGGAGGTCTGGGTCACAAGCCAACAGCCAAACATTCAACCAACGCTTCGTGTCGATGCATCAAAGCATCGCTCTGTTCTAAGAGGACACAAAACAGAGTAGCGAGGATACACAGGTAGCCATCAACCTTATGTGTAATGGCAATCCATTATGCGATCAAGAGAGGTTACGCAACGAGGGTTACGAAGGGTTAATCAGCCATCATGCCACTCCACCAAGCAACGCCATAGCAATACCTCTACACATGGCAACAGCACAGCATCAGTTGCTATTGGAGCTCTGGAATGAGTGCATGGGCTGAGAAGGGGAGAAAGGTGTGTGTGTGTGTGTGTGTGTGTGTGTGTGTGTGTGTGTGTGTGTGTGTGTGTGTGTGTGTGTGTGTGTGTGTGTGTGTGTGTGTGTGTGTGTGTGTGTGTGTGTGTGTGTGTGTGTGTGTGTGCGCGCGTGCGCGTGCGCGTGTGCGTGTGTGTGAGGATGAGGAAGGCTTTTCACACAGGCCTGCCTAATGGCATCTCGGGAACAGTGTGCTAAGCTCACACTGAAACCTCCAGCACTCCCGCCCACTGACAACTAGAGTAGAGTTCAAGTAAGCTATGCAACAGACAGCCCTGCTCAGAACCATCATGAGAGACGAGAGATGATAAAGAGAGAGATAGAGAGAGAGAACGAGAATGAGAGAGAAAGAAAGAGTGAGAGAGAGAGAGAGAGAGAGAGAGAGAGAGAGAGAGAGAGAGAGAGAGAGAGAGAGAGAGAGAGAGAGAGAAGAAACATCACAGCACAGTTGAAAAATACATGGCAAATAGATATCCACAAATCCAAGAGAAAAAAAGAGAGAGAGAGAATGAGAGTGAGAGAGAGAGAGGGGGAGAGTGAGGGAGAGGGAAAAACAGAGAGAGGGAGTCCACTGAGCTATAATGAGAGAGCTAAACAATGTCAAAATGTGTTGAGGTGAGAGCCCAGTTCTTTGACAAATGAACCAAGATCATTAGGCAGATGATCCTCTTAATGATAATCATTAAACACATTATAAGAACCAGGAAATGGTGCTGATTTGCTTCATATGTTCTTTATCCAACCAGATGGTCTCTTGAGAAAATATGCTGCGACAAAAGCAATGGAGACCTCCAGCTTTACACTGTACAATGTACTTCCAGATCGGTTTCCTTAGCTGGAACCGTGGTGTAATAGCAGAGGGCCGTGGTGTAATGGCAGAGGGCCGTGGTGTAATAGCAGAGGGCCGTGGTGCAATGGCAGAGGGCCGTGGTGTAATGGCAGAGGGCCGTGGTGTAATGGCAGAGGGCCGTGGTGTAATGGCAGAGGGCCGTGGTGTAATGGCAGAGGGCCGTGGTGCAATGGCAGAGGGCCGTGGTGTAATGGCAGAGGGCCGTGGTGTAATGGCAGAGGGCCGTGGTGCAATGGCAGAGGGCCGTGGTGTAATGGCAGAGGGCCGTGGTGTAATGGCAGAGGGCCGTGGTGTAATGGCAGAGGGCCGTGGTGTAATGGCAGAGGGCCGTGGTGTAATGGCAGAGGGCCGTGGTGTAATGGCAGAGGGCCGTGGTGTAATGGCAGAGGGCCGTGGTGTAATAGCAGAGGGCCGTGGTGCAATGGCAGAGGGCCGTGGTGTAATGGCAGAGGGCCGTGGTGTAATGGCAGAGGGCCGTGGTGTAATGGCAGAGGGCCGTGGTGTAATGGCAGAGGGCCGTGGTGTAATGGCAGAGAGCCGTGGTGTAATGGCAGAGGGCCGTGGTGTAATGGCAGAGGGCCGTGGTGTAATGGCAGAGGGCCGTGGTGTAATGGCAGAGGGCCGTGGTGTAATGGCAGAGGGCCGTGGTGTAATGGCAGAGGGCCGTGGTGTAATGGCAGAGGGTCAGCTAGTTAATATAGGGCTAATATGAGCAGTGATATCCCCGTCAGTGTAATCCCTCTCAGTAATGAGATGAGCCAGGTCACATAAATATCTCTCACGACCACCGCACGCTAACGCTAACAGAGCTGTGGCTTTCTGAATATTTTTCCTCCAATTTGTTTTTAAGAGACTTTTTAAAGACTTTGTAGAATACCATTAGCATTATCATAACATAATGAATCTTATTAATAACCCCCACCTGGTGAGTTTGAGGTTAATGAATGAATCTATAATTTGTTACATATAATCTTTTCATTTAATTAAAGTTGTGTGCCCAGGGCTAACATAATGAATCTTGATTACACTCAACTGTTTTCAAAGCGGGGGAGTCGTAGTTAATGCATTGCCCTCCTACAGCACTTCCACCTCGGTTTCAGAGACATGGGCTAGGGCAACCAGGCTCACGAAATGATTAATACACCTTTTCTGCTTGGTGTTTGTATGAGTAGACACCGAAAGTCCCTTCTTCCAATCCAGTCTGACACAAAATGTAAAGAAACTGGTCCGCGTTGGGTTAGATTCTACATGGGACCATTCTGTCAGTAATTGTTTCCTGTAAGCTGGATCGTATTGTTTTGATGATTGTGTTGTACTCTTCAAATGTTGTAATGTTGTATCGATTGCAGCTGCCTGCTTCGCCAGGTTTCCCAGGTTTCCCTTGCCAAACAGACCGTGTCTCAATATGCTTTTCATTGGATAAATAAAGGTTCAACTGAATGAAGCAATTCCTGGTTCCTGAGCATCTAAACAACTGGATCTAGCCTGAAAGACAAGACAACCATGACTAACAGACATCTTAAACTGAGTTTATACTCAGTAGATGGCCAACTGTGGTGGAGAGGGATGAACCTCAGGTGAATGACAGGTAATCTACATTCTCTGAGGCGTGAGAGGCAACTATTTTGTCTCCTGAGGTCATCCGTGTCAGTGTAAACAAGGGACATTTGTGGCAAAATCCCCTGCATGTCACCAGAGTCTACGCCAGCATTAGCCAGGATCATTACTCAGCCTGTGACAAATTAAGACAGCTCTCGGTACAACAGAGGCCGATAAGCCTTTAAATTCACTTAACATGCATGCTCAAACACGATAAACTCTGTAATATTGCTCACGGGCAACTCAAGTACTCCTTCTCTGTCACTGGAGGCCCTGGGTTGGAGATTTGCGCTGTGTTTGCCGGGAAAGTTAAAATCAAAAGGCAGAGAGAGAGAGAGAGAGAGAGAGAGAGGCTCACACAGACTGCTGGAGTACAGTGACCGGTGGAGATGAGAGCTTTGTGAATAATTCATAGGCAGGCAGAGGTAGCCATGCATGCATGGGTGGAGCTGAGTGAAGCCAACCTTGGAGAAAGCTGCGTTTCCTCCTCCACTGCGTCATCTCCCTCCACATCAGTGAGCACTGGAGGCTAAAACAGAGCTAAAGTCCAACCATGACCATCAGACACAGTCACTCACAAACCCAGCAACCAGCACTGCTATCTGGAGACTTCAGATTCTTTGAAAAAGTCAACCATTCTCAAGTTCACTGGACTTCTTAGGTTACTTGTGGCAACACTTTCATAGCAGTCGAGACTTTCGATAGGGCCAGAATCATGTAGCTATTTTTTTTAGCGTTAAATAACAAAGTAGTCATAAGTCTGCTAAGGAGGGGGAGTAGCAACTAGCTGGATAGCTAGCCAAGCTAAAAGACAAGGCCCAGTATGTGCTAGTAGTGCTCGTAGTCAAGGCCTAACTTCCTGCCCTGAACCTACTTTAAAAGGCTGACCTCGTGTGTCAGGTTACTTGGGTCCATTAGTAAGCCCACCGGGAGCAGAGAGCTTGTGTGTTGATGCATCAGCACTAGGCCTGTGTCTCCCCTCATCTCCCTCCCCATCCTGTCAGAGCTGGAGACTGAGGCCCTCAGCCCTACATGAACCTGCACTTCTGATCAGGAGGACAGAACAGCAGCACTCCAACTCTAAACGGCATCTCCTCCGACCTTTATGTACATGTACGGAACCTAAATCTAAAGGACAATGAGGAACATCTTAATCACCATTGTCTTGATTCTGTGATTCGAGAATTTGGAGAATTGTGATGTATTACTGCTTCATCAGTACAGTTATAGCCTAACCACAGCCTAATCACAGTCTAACCACAGGCTAACCACAGCAGTGAGTTGGGCATTACTTTTCATATCACTGCTGCCTGCTTTGTATTGTCCATAATTTGAATATAAGCTAAATATAAGGACAAGTAATGATTAAATCACTGGAAATATTCCAACACGACAGAGACAAGCAAAATATGATGTTCCCACAACAAACTTTGATAATTATGAGAGCCAGCACAGTACACCTGCTAACTCCACCTGCTATCTGCCGAAAACACATCTGGCAGATTCTAATTTCACTTGGCAGCGGTTCAATATAAACCTCGAGGCGAAAATTTCTTACTTTTCTATTAGCGTTTCCCTACGGTTATTAATCAAGCGCCAGACACGAATCAGAAACCATCATGCACAGCGCTTACCAAGGACGACAGGGGGGACAGGGCACTGCTGTGCCCATGACAGATAACAGGAAGGGAATATCAGCCACATGGTGGAGATGAGAAAAGCCGCAGGTCTGGGGGGATTCGGAGACAGGGAGACCACTCTCTCTGAAGGGGCTGTAGTCAGTGTGAAATTCAGCGGCGAGGACATTGATCGTGGGAAAGCGGTAGAATGGTAGACACACCGGGTCCTCTGGGGAGAGATGGACGATCCTTAAGGAAACGTTTTAAATCGTCCCTGACAATCCCCAGCCTATGTACGTTAAGTGCCTTCCTTTTTCATATAGCAGGGAAACACTGCTAGACTCACTTGTGAAGTGCCCCGGGGACAACAACACAGCTGGCAACGAATAACTTACCACAGTGGGAACACCTATGGTTTATTTCTGGTCAAATGGGAGTTTAAGTAGAAATCTATCTGTAGAAAACAGATATAACATATAACTTACCTTACACAGTACCACACTCCCAATGGGAAGCTGAGAATTCATTATTTTGAAAAAAACATTATCTAGTAGCAAAACAACACTCAGGCCTGCATAACTCCAGCCACTTTCAACTGAGAGTAGGCAGCTTGAGGCAACTGCACTAGTTCAGTGGCACCCTCACATAAACTACTATAGATCCATTGGCCTCAGATCTCAAATCCAAACGCTGGAAAATCTCAGTCCTTTGAAGGCGAAATATCTTCACATTTTCTTCAGATAGTCCAACTGTGAGACACGATGGAAAACTAAAGCTTGGTCAATGAGCACTTGGCCTGAGTAACCAGTCGCTGTTGCGTTGCTGTAAAGCCCTCTCACAAAGAGGTCAACTTAGTGACAACAGAGGCAGTTAAGTTGATGTCATCAAACTTCGGACACTGGCGGCGTATTGCGGTCAGGACATTTTTACAATCACAAAAGTTTTGAAGGCGAAATCTAGTCCGGGTGATGTACTGATGGAGACTTCAAGTTCGATCAATGAAAAGGCAAAAAACTTTTTGGGCCACAACAGTTCTGGCAGTCCTTGATGGAGAAAATCCAGGTCCACTTTTGAGATTCCTTTTGTGTTCAAAAACATAGACCGAAAAGAAACGCGGCAGCTTCGTTCAACTTGAAATTACAAAGAAAGATTGAGTTCAAATGATCATGGTCATCTCTTGGCTCAAGTAACTTGCTCCAGTCACGAAAAGAAGCATTGTGAAGTGTTGCTGGATGTTGAAAATCGCTTTTTGGTGACTATGCTTGCGCCCCATTCGCCCTCGGCGTCCTCTAATTTTTCTAAGTAGTTTTCTCCCTTGTTTTCTTGTTTGGTTTGGGGGGGGGGTTGCGTTGAAGCAGAGCTCCTACACCCTGGGTATTTTGGATTTCCTTAACGCAAAGCTGAGCAAACAGACAAAGGGAGCTGCGATAGAACCCTGCCAAGTCTCGTCTGGCTTTTTCTCTTCCTCTCTTCTCCCTCTCTGCTCTCTCTCTCTCTCTCTCTCTCTCTCTCTCTCTCTCGGCATGGCAACCTTCCCGAGAAGCCTTGGCAGAGCTCCAGCCTGTCTGCCTGTCTTCCCCCCCAAACACCCACACACCCCCTCCGAAATAAAACTGTCGATTTGGGCAAATATGATCAAAACGAATCTTAGATTAATTTTTCAGCCACGCCACTCCCTGGCACTAGACCATTTCCTGCATCCCCCCCTTCCAGATGCACACAATCACACAGTGTGGTACTTGGTATTCTTGCCAACCAATACTTCCCAATGCCTACCCACACACTCCCTTAACCTCCCCACACCCACACAACAGCCCATCCTCCTCTCCTCTCTCCATCCCACCCTCACCCAAGCAAGGCACCCAGGGAGTTCCTCCATGTCTCTCTCGAAGACACTTCCCGAAAAAGTCTCTGGGACGTCTTTACCAGTCCTGAAGCCGCTTCGCTTTTTCAATGCCGGGGTAGTCTATTCATTGTGTGCCAAGGCACAGCACCTCATGTCATTCTGAGGGGGGCACCTCGGTGCCCACATCGCTGGTGCCAACTCACTACTGTCTGCCTCCATGTTCCCACCATCCAGTACCACATACCCACACCCCCTCACCATCCCGCACCACAGCCTAGCCTGCTGGAAGTAGGGCTGGCAGATGCAGGAGCGGTCCTATAGGGAATACATAGGACAGAGCAGAACAGAGGCTGTTGATTGGCTGTCAATTTCTCTTAAAGGCATTTTGCTACTTTATTCATTCGTGGATTTCACCGAATGTTTGGGACATTAGATTCAAATGGATTTTAAGCTGTGTAGCTACTAGACTACAAAACATGCAAATGTTTACAAAAGGTCAAATCCTGTGTAAGATCTCCTTATGTCCATTCAGTGACTAGAGGTGACGCAGCATGTTTTTTTGTGAGGTGGAAGGAAAATATGTATTGCCTTGCAATTTGCAACTATGCAGCTCATTATTCCTGATGATGAAAGAAAACTGACAACACACTATACAACAGGCAGACTCCATCAGTATCCCTGACTATTCAAGAAGAGGACTGTGGATGGTATGGTGCAGTATACACCTTACACAATCACACTATTTCAAATGACCACATACATAAGGATTTGCCACCATTCTCGTTCAGTGGAAGCTGCACTACACAGAATTAGAGTCATCTGGGATCGGCACAATACCAAACAGCCAGTCATATGCCTCTCAGCAACCACTGGGATTTGGATGAATTTCACTATGTCCATAAAATTCCTAACAGATAACATGACTACTCTGTTATCCAGGACATCATAAGCCACTTAGTTCTGACCCTTCATTCCTCTTTCCTCACAGCTCCACTGCCCCGTCATGTGTGACCTTCAGCAGGCTAACAGCAACATCAGGATGTCTTGACAGAGAGAGCAGAGCCACGTGCGTTGGTGTGGTGCCTGTCTGTGTTGCAGTGCGTACGTCTCCTGGCAACCTGCCAGCTCTATAGTGCAGTGCTGTTGCCATAGGGAAAGCCTGGGACCGGGGAAGGAGACCAGAGCTGTATGGGGCTGGGGCTGGTAATCAGACCACTGCAGTCCTGCGGGGTGGATCCCTTCGTGCCATTGCACACAGTGCCCATGTGAGCCGCATCTCAAGCAGCCTGCAGCTGCTCCCGCCAGCCAGGCCTTTCACCCTCTCTCTCTTTCTCTCTGCACACACACACAGACACACAAACGTTTTACAAGGGCTCTCTGCTGGATAGCCCGGACAGCCATGTGACTGAGATATGAACGTCTAATTTGGGGCAATTCTGAAGAAAGGTGAAATGCCGTTTACAATATGACGGGTTAACTAGGTATTGTGTTAGACATCCACTCAGGTGGGGCCCGTTTCTAAGAAATCTGCAGGACTCGAGACAAATTACAGTTATCATTTTCCCTTCCTATGTTGACAGGTACCAAGCAACACAAGGTACTGCCATTGTTTTTCTCTCTCCTGCTTTTTTCTTTGCGATCAATGTTTGATGTCGTCTGGATGAAGCTCATGCGACGAGCTCCTAGTTCTCCTCTCTCTCCTCTCTTTGCCTGCAGTGCATCAGCTACAGTGGCCTAGGCTATATATGTTCTCATTCTCAACACTGCAGATAGCACCCCGCTACCCTGCCTGGTACATTTCCATTTTTATGGAACTCAACTTGTGTCAGCCGTTAACCATCAAACTGGAAGTTTTTCCTTTTTTCCATCTTCTGAGAGTCAGAGAGGAAACACAATTCATCTTTAATCCAAATGGAGTGTTGGAGATAGCATTTTTCTTTATAAATACCTGAAAACAAGTTTTTGTCATTGGGATTCAGTAAATATTCAGTCACTTTGAGGGCAGTGATATGCAATGAAAATCTCCTAGGTATAAGGCCTACATATTTGCAAGATTAATAGTGATATACTGGGGAGAAAAGGGGGGGGTTGATTCAAGGTACAATTAAGGCAACCAGCTGTAATAGGATTGTGAGTTTGCTCAACAACATTTTCACAAACAAGCTTTTTGTTGTGAGTTTGCTCAAGACATTTTTTGTTGCGCAAACTCACCAGCCTATTGCATCTGGCTGCCTTACAATTGCACATTAAATCAACTTCTTATTTTTTGTTACAGTGTATGCATTATCATTTCCCACAATGGTTTCACCTCTTTTAACAAGCTTGTGAACAGGTTGCCTCAGTCAGGTGTGTGTGTGTGTATGTGTGTGTGTGTGTGTGTGTGTGTGTGTGTGTGTGTGTGTGTGTGTGTGTGTGTGTGTGTGTGTGTGTGTGTGTGTGTGTGTGTGTGTGTGTGTGTGTGTGCGTGCGTGCGTGTGTGTGTGTGTGTGTGCAGGGAGGAAGAGACACCCACTCTACTATTTCACTTGTTTTCCATGCCAATAAAACTCTTAAATTGTATTGAGAGAGAGACATGACTACATAGTGATACAGTTGATGATAATTGCAGGAATTAGTCCAACTGGAAACTTTGTGATGGACAATGTCTGTGGTTGCATCCCTTCGCTGTGGCAAAGAGTTATCAGACTATAGCAATATGTTGATTATCTACCCTGATTGTCTAGACACTTTTACACAACATTTAAGACATTTAACAGAAGCTCTTATCCAGAGCGACTCACAATAGTGGGTACTAACACTTGCATACTGGTCCCCCATGGGAATATAGCACCCACAACCATACCGTTACAAGCGCCATGCATTACCATCGGAGCTACACGCATTTCAATGGAAAGTATACACCTGGCGCATGTGAAAATATTCAAGTCAAATTAAATGAAATTGTATTTTTCACATGCGCCGAATACAACAGGTGTAGCTCCTGTTGCTCTTTACAGTCATAGCGCCGCATAAGTGTTGTCGAACTCGCGCAACACATAGGTGCAGTCTTACAACAAAGGGAATAGGGCTTCTTTGTTGACAGAAATAGAAGCTATTCACGCTTTGTGTTTTCTTCTTCTTTATGCATTATATAGGCCTACGTTTTGGGAAGCTACTCTGTAGCCTAGCTGCTAAAGGCTATAGTTATGTTATATAGCTACCGAGGAAACCATGCCGCACAGACACGGGGGAAGTCGCCCTACCTGATACTTTTAAACTCTCACTTCTCCCGGGGAGAGCGGTCTCTGGAGTCGGCATCTGTGTTTTGGAAGACATATCTCTCGTTCTACTGTGGGTAAAATGACGCCAAATCAAAAGGAGTCTAGTCGTTGCGACCATTGAGCTCAGGGTTAGCAGTCCAACACTTCCTGGTGCAGATTCAAAGTAGCCCATATAGCTACATAACAACTTGTGTAATGGGACAGTTCTATAAACGTGTTATACAACTGGCAGAGCGTTTCCGATTACCAAACCCGTACATCATTATTTATTTTATTTAGCTATGGGCCTATGTAGGCCTGTCCAACTCGTTTCAGCAAGTGTAATAATTGACAAGTTGAGTTTACACAAATACTTTATTTTATGAATAGGCTATTATTATAAGGCATACAAATGGCCCACAAAAACATACCTAATGAAATGTAGACCTAAATTATGTCATTACCAGAATAGAACGTAACCACTTGGTCAAGAGCAGCCTTAAAATGTGTCTCTGCTCATCTGTGGCTCAGCATCTTGTGTAGCAATCATGTTTCAGTCTAGAGCCTACTGAGCCACTGAATTCTTCATGATCATTAGGCTACGTTGTAGCAATTACGATAGCCTACATGTTAACATTACTAACACAACACATTGTAACCATCTGTTCAGACACAAATCAGGTTCTGGTCGTTTCAGTAAGCTACTTAAAATAGCGAAATCCATGACCTGACAAAAAATGTAGCCATCTAAAAAATGTTGCTAGTCCTTTTATTTGAAACGTTCTATGTTCTGAATTAGGCTATGAGTAAATTGTCCATGTGACATTATTATGAAATAGTTGAACCACTGCAGTTCACAATAGTGTGTTCTATCAGGCATTGGTGAAATTGCCATGCGGGATGCGGGGGGACATGCCTCCCCAAATATTCAGAACAGTTCGATTCTTCCCCCACAATAATTTCTTTCAAATAAAATTACAAAAATTTGGTTGGGGGCCCGATAGCATATGAACACATCATAAGCAATGATAAAATGTGTATAATTGCAGGAAATTTGCTTTAACGGTGGACAAAAAATGGTCAACTCCCTTTTCCCCCATTTTTTTTCAACAGAAATTGGTGTGCCTTTGGTGTGTCTATGTGTCATTCTGGCCATGTGCGCTGCAACCAACATAGCTAGTTTGTTAGCTAAGCTAGCCACGTGTAGCTAGCCAGTAACTCCTCCAGTATGTGTTGACATCGTTCCACAGGATTTGTTTTCGGACGGAAGCGGTAGAGATCGGTAAGAAATGGCATTTCTGTAGCCAAATATCTTATTCATAAAAAAACATTAATAAATGACCTGGTATGATGGTTCATTGATCAGTTATACAGTTTAAAGGCATTATTTTTTTGCGTTTTTGCACCAAGTACATCTTTAAAGTAACGGTCCAGTGTTTCCAGATTTCTATGAAATAGGATCTATATTTAATTACAATAGGAGTGAAATATTTTTCCTTATCAAAATGTTTCATTAAGTATGTTTTTCTGTGTTGGAATAGCTTTTCTGTGTTGGAATAGCTTTTCTATGTTGGAATAGTGTGGGCGTACCCCAACAACAGAACGGTGTGGCCATATAGCAGTCAGTAAAAATATTAATGCGTGTAGACCGCTGATTGGCCAGCTCACATCATCCTCTATGAGGAAATAGCAAGCACTTTGGCCACAAATACGAGTAGAGGATAAGCCAACAACATTATTTGGGTATGAGTTAACATTCACTTTTTAAAGTGAGATTTTCACTCATCCTCATGGCAAAATGTGAAGAATAGCATGAGATGAGCTATAAAACACGTTTTTTCTCTCTCTGCGACATGGCAAAATGTGTAGAATTGCAGGAAATTACCTTTAAAACTGCAGTTTTCTCTCAGACTCATGACTAAATGTATAGAATAGTATTATAAAACTGCTCATTTTTCTCTCTGCCCCATGGCAAAATGGGTTAAAATGCAGGAGGTTAGCTGTATTTTTTTCTCCCCTCAAAAATATGTTTTATTTTGGGGGTGGGGTGGTTGGTGGGCCATCCACTTATCCTTCCACTTATACTGTGTTCTCAAAATTCCCCACACATAACACTCAAAATACCCCTCTGGAGAGGCATAATAAGTCACGTCAAACTGTGTCGAATTGCAAGAAAAGCGTTTTAATTTTTTTTACAAATCCTCCGGGGCCCCACGTTTACTGTTCGTCCACTCCGATATCTACACCACAATTTTGCCCTTGCGATCAGGAGATTTATTATTGCATTTTGCATTAGTAAATCGCTTAGAAGTAGTATGCATTTAATGATGTAAAAACATAAATAAAGAATATAATACGTTGGGAAAGCTTGCCTATCTGTTTATTTATCAGGCTATATTTGCTGATAAAAAATAACCTACTGGGCACAAAAGTCAATCCAACGTCTATTCTACATTGGTTCAATGTAATGTCAACCAGTGTGTGCCCAGTGGGAAGTCTGTCAAAGTTATTAACAAAGTTACTAAAATGAATATGAAAGAGGGTTACAATTGAGCAGGTTTGAATTAAAAAGGATTTGCCTCTTCATGTGTGGAGAAACTCGAATGTAGCTTTCAGTTCAAGGACCTTGAACACAGCGCTGTTCGAGGGGCTTTGGGTACCATGCCTGAGCAGGCAACTAACATTGCCATTTAGAGATTTGTGTAAACTCGTTTTCAGCAGATAAATATGCAATAATCTGGAGTTAAAGTAGACAATTGTGAACGAGTTTAGATCATGTATAAACTTCAATTGCATTTTTACTTTATTGTTGGCCTTTTTCAAAAAATGATATTATTTTGCCTACATTTCTCTGCGTAACACTCACATCTGTATCCATGAAGTGCTTTGAAAGTCTGGTCATGGCTCACATCAACACCATCATCTCAGACACCCTTGACTGACTCCAATGTGCGTACTACCCCAACAGATCCACAGGTGACGCAGTCTTTATTGCACTCCACACTGTCCTTTCCCACTTGGACAAAAGGAGCACCTATGTGAGAATGCTGTAGTTGACTACAGCTCAGTGTTCAACACCATAGTGCCCTCAAAGGTTATCACTAAGCTAAGGTCCCTGGGACTGAACACCTCCCTCTGCAACTGGATCCTGGACTTCCTGACGAGCCGCCACCAGGTGGTAAGGGTAAGCAACAACACATCCGCCACGCTGACTCTCAACACTGGCACCCCTCAGGTGTGCGTGCTTAGTCCCCTCTTGTACTCCATGTTCACCCACGACTGTGTGGCCACACATGACTCCCAACACCATCATTAAGTTTGCTGATGACATGACGGTGGTAGGCCTGATCACCGACAATGATGAGACAGCCTATAGGGAGGAGGTCAGAGACTGCCAGGACAACAACCTCTCACTCAATGTCAGTAAGACAAAGGAGCTGATCGTGGACTACAGGAAACAGAGGGCCGAGCATGCCCCCATTCACATTGACAGGGTTGTAGTGTACCAGGTCGAGAGCTTCAAGTTCCTCAATGTCCACATCACTAAGGATCTATCATGGTCCACACACATCAACACAGTCGTGAAGAGGGCACGACAACACCTCTTCCCCCTCAGGAGGCTGAAAAGATTTGGCATGGGCCCTCAGATCCTCAGAAAGTTCTACAGCTGCACCATCTTGGCTGACTGCTTCACTGCTTGGTATGGCAACTGCTTGGCATCTGACCGCAAGCCGCTACAAAGGGTAGTGTGTACACCCTGTACATCACTAGGTCTGAGCTCCCTGAAATCCACGACCTCTATACCAGGCAGCGTCAGAGGAAGGACTCCATTCAGCCAAGCCACAGACTGTTCTCTCTGCTACCGCACGGCAAGCGGTACCAATGCATCAAGTCTGGAACCAAGTGGACCCTGAACAGCTTCCACGCCCAAGCCACTTCTAAACAAGACTGCTAAATAGCTAATCAAATGACATCCAGACTACCTGCATTGATCCTTTTTTGTATTAACTCTCTCGCACACACTCACAGACACACACTTTCACACTCACCACACATGTTGCTGCAACTGTCTATTATCTATCCTGTTGCCTAATCACTTTACCCCCTACTTATATGTACAGTACATAGCTACCTCAATTACCTCGTAACCCTGCACATCGACTCGGTACTGGTACTCCCTATGTATATTGCCGTGTTATTTTCTTCTCCCTATATATAGCCTTGTTATATTCTACTCCCTTTATATAGCCATGTTATTTGTATTTGTTATTCACTGTGTATTTATTCCTCATGTCATTATTTATATTTTTTATTTAATTTCTTATCTTTAATTCTGCATTGTTGAAAATGGACCCTTAAGTAAGCATTTCACTGTTAGTCTACACCTGTTGTCTACGAATCATCTGGTTGTGCATCAGCAGTTCTTCTCTTGTTATTTCAGTCACTGACAGTCACTTAATTAGCCTGTGTCATCTAAAAATGTTTTAGATTGGTAAGTTAGTCTAGCTAGCTATTTAAACTTGTAGTAATCATATTAAAATCGGCAAACATTTATCTCCATCGCATGGCAAAATGAGTAGAATTGCAGTAAACTTTCTTTAAAACTGCACCATTTTTCTCTACACCAATAGCAAAATGTGTAGAATTGCATGAAATTAACTCTAAAACTTCAAGGTGGGGGAGCCCCCCATCAAAATTTAACTTAGGGCCCCCAAAAGGCTAGGGCCGACTGTGATCGCATGTGTGGGCATGATGAGTTGAGATTTTTTGTGGCAGCCACCCCATCAAAGTTCCCCATCCCTGGCCTAGCTAGGTCTATAGGGCTACATGTTGCCTAAATAATGGGAGACTGGTGTGTTGTTAAATCATAGGCCTAAATGGATATACTCTTAGAAAAAAAGGTTCCAAAAGGGTTCTTTGCGGAGGGGTGGGGTTCTACCAAGAACTATTTTAATCTGAAGAACCCTTTTTGTTTAACCTTTAACATCCTAAGAACTGTTTTTGGAAGAAAGGGTTATTTGATGATTATTTGGAAGACAAGAAGGATTCTGTAAAGAACAATATATAATATTTCCCAGCATGCTCTATGAGATTTTCAGATTTTTTTTTTACTGTAACATCTGTGTTTTTGCATGTACATTGAGTGGTTGATTGATTTTATGCTACACAAAAATAAATAACATACAATTTTCTAAACTAATCCAATCGGTTAGTAATAGGATTTATTACTCCCATTAGTGAAATGGTTGTTTGAGTTTAGGTGATTGAGGTAGTCTCGGTGTTCTATCTTCCCTACCCTGGCAGTTATTTTAAATGCAGTTTGCAGGTGATTAACAATTCCACTGGTTTGTATATCCTAACTCTGGCCAGATTATAATAGGAATTACACATCACTTTGCAAACCAGAAAAATGTGACTTGCAGGTCTGATGTGGCCAATAAACTAGGAGATTCCTAACAACACTGTGTTAGGGTATGACTAGACCCTACAATTAAGGCCTTATGATATATGTAACTTATTGTCATAAATCATGTCATTTTAAAGGCTAATAAGGCTGGTAGAACAGTTCATAGATTGTTCTAGGAAGACCCTTTTATTGACGGTTCTAGGAAGAACCTTTAGATTATAATATAGTTCTAGGCAGAACCCTTTATAGAGGGTTCTAGGTAGAACCAAATACAGGGGGTTATTTGAAAAACCATCTGTAAAGGGTTCTACCCAGCAACAAAAAGGTTCCCGATGGGGACAACCCGAAGAACTCCGTATGGTTCTACTTTGCACCTGTTTTCTAAGTATAGGCCTAGACTACACTCAGGAGAATTATCTCATGTAAAGAAAAATCACAAATAATAAACAATTGCATTAAAACATACATGTACATGAGTTTTGTCACAAACCAACACATAATTACGTGAAAAAATTTGTTTATGGAAATTACAGTTGGCCATGGCGTGCACAGATGCTTGGGTTTGAGAAAAGGATTGTCTGTGGAGATCGATGTTGACGCTCTAGCTGAGACCATTGTGTCTTTCATTTGTGAAATCAGAAAACCTTTACGGCTGTATATAGGCTTTATAAAACTGAATAGCATTGCGTCACGTCGCGATCACATTGGCATATTTCCACATCGTTGAAAACGTGATGATGATGCATAAAGGATATGGTAAATGCACCTGTCTTGTGTGACCGAAGTCACTGTAGTCTTCAATTCAACACCAATATAATGTACACATTCTGTGTACCCTATTTTCGCCTGCAGGCCTAAACGCCGCTGCTCCGTTTCACTGCGAGACTCGCTGGATTGTTTGGCCTTTTTGCCCGCATGGAAGGTCTCTAAATCAGATAGGCTTTATCCATTACTCGGTAATATAGGTCAGCATAAAGGGGTGGATTGCAGAGCTTTGTTTACCCTACAGGCCATCTGGAGTTCACTGCGCGTCGAATCTGCTCACGGGAGGCACGCGTCCGGCAGACGACCCTTTGGGTAATAATATTGCAGCGTGAGAGGGGGATAAGGAGACCTCTGGTGACCTCAACCAAATGCAGGCAGATGCACGGGTGTTCACTTGAGAACTGAATAGGTCTGGGTGTATGGTGCAGCTAGACTACAACGTCGCCTTTGTTCTGCAGTGCGCTACCGCCGTAGGCTGAGCCGCTGATGCATTATATTACAGACATTATTGAAAATAGTAGAACATTGATATTTGAATGTGCATTATTCGTAACGCAAGTAAGCCTGATCCTTTTCAATGTAGTTCAATGTATCTTATCATGGATAGCTCCTATTCGGACTAGGCATACATTGTTGTTTTTTGAACGAAAAAAATATTTTGTCATTTAATTCAACGTTCGAATGAATAACGAAAAGAATCACAATAAATCAATGCGCTTCGTATGGGACCGGACAGGACAGGACGGGTGGGGGGTTGGGGGAGAGAACGAACAGATGACAGGCCATATGGAGACGGACCATTTGGGGTGGGCATATTTTGATTCCCAAAACTTCATGAAGGTTTCTCGCCATGTTAGCTAAATATTTATTTAACATGTGATTGGACGAGTATGAAAATACAACGGTATAGGCCTACATGGACACAGGTCTTGAGAAACATAAATAATTCATTATTCGACCAGGCAAACGTGCAGTTTGATAATTGTACATTCCGCAAGAGCCGAGATGTAGTCGAGAGAGATGGTGACTTCATTCTTCCAGATTTTGTTAAAAAGGACAGACTTTGGCCATATCAGGCTATGCCTACACTTATTCGTGGTTATACCATTAGACCCCCTATATATTATGGTATGGCTTACATTTATTTCGTACGGTAGACTTTCGTGCTAATTGAAAATGTTACCTATAAAAATAATTCGAATATCACATTTGTTTTCACACGTCAATGGTAAATTTATTGTCAGCAGAAAAAATGATGTCAATGCAAAATGTAATGATTGTGGCAATTGGGTGTATTTTTCTGCCCGACAACATGTCTATTGTCCTTATGCATATTGCAAGGTGTATAGCTAAACTGGTAATCTCGGTAATGTAAATTACAAGAGTGAGGGAAAAGGGGAGTTGGAGCGTCCCATTTCGAAACCCCTCCGATTTGTTTAGTAAACCGGCAGATGCTACCTCTTCCCCTCTGAATAATTCTCATATGAGAAGTGGATGAACAGCACAAGGGAGAGGAGCAGGGGGACCGCGCTTTAAGCTGTGCACGGCGATGATAAACTGGGTTGCTCTCCTCCTCTCTGTCAGATGGCTCTTTGCATCAGACGCTTTTGCATGACAGTGTCGGCTGCCTCTGCCTCCAGACTGCACCAAAGCTCTCTCCTCTCAGTGTGTCGCTTATATGTAGCCTATCCTTTGAGCATTTTGCCCATCTTTTGAACAGGTCCGGAGGGTCTTTTAGAGCACAATCAGTGGAATATATGGGTGTTTTCGTCATGGCACCAATTTCCACCTTTTGCAGCGCGCAGACAATACAGCAGAATCGATGTCACAGGACATTTTTGTTCAGCATCATCAGCGGAGGAGATCATCCTTGGTACCCAACCGGATGTACGGACTGTTTTGATGTTGGTTTGGGGGAAATGAGAGTTGATTGTAAAGGCATCTCGGCAAGGCATTTCTGTAAGTTGTTCCGCTGAATTGTTGCAATGTAAAAAATTATGTTTTCCTCTGCGTTTTGATACACTAGTCTGTTTTTGTAAAGGGCGAACAACTCATTTAAATCCGCATAGACCTTAGGCCTATGTAGGCTAAATATGCATGCTTTTCGTTCTTTTTGTAGCCTAAATAAAGTGCTATTAGGCCTACTAAAAATGGGATTGTTGTTATATAGACTAGCCTATATTCTTTACATTTAGCACCTTCTCCGTTACGTGACAATGTATTCTTGATTTTGTCAATATGGCTTCTGTTTATCCCCAAAACCAATGTGTGTGTATGTCAGCTTTGCCAAATTGTATCTCCCACTGTATTTATTCAATATTGAGCGTACCCCCTTATGATGCAAGAGCGTTCAGTCCCTCCACATCCTAACCCAGCCCGCCAGACCCCCACAAAAGGAGGGGATGACTCTCGTTGAGCCCAACAGCCCCCCCCCCCCTACCTCTGCTGCATTGTGCATGAGCTATCTAGGTCATTAGTATTTTAACGTATGCAAGACTTGACAAAGCTTATGAGAAGCCAGATGGGCCCTCTTCTATTTTTTTTGTGGGAGTTTAGCAACAGGACCGACTGCAGCAAACCCTGTCTATTCGCTGCTGTCACTTGGGCCTGGCGTTCGTTGCACCATGGATCTCGCCATCTATATCCAAGATAAATAATAAAATAGGCTAGGCCTACATCTCATGCACTCGGGAGGTTACCACTGCCAGGATATTCAGGCTAATGTAATATGACATAACAGTTATTTGTGTGTCTTTTTTATCTTATCAGTAGAGTTTAGTCTTATTATTTGTCATGTCCACCCGCATATTTACCCCCGCAAGGGGTAACAGTAAAGCCACAGTGAATGACAATGCACGCCCATTACTTTATTGGATAAGACCCTTCGCCAGCTGGTGAAATACGTAGTCGAACATATTGGTGCAAGATCGCTGCTTTCAAGGTTTCCCTCCTCACGCGCACTGAAACTCGTCAGGCAGATGTCACTGTACAGTAGCTACGCTGTTACACTGACACAGAGAAAGACTAAAAGGGCCCGGTCTCTCCTCGTGTTCACAGCGGACCTTGATTTAAATGACCATACAATTAAGGCACGCGGTGAATGCCAAGAGAGAGGGTACATATCATCGAGATGTTCGTTGAGTGTGCGTTAAATGTTTTGTCGTTATAGTGGGTCGTCAGACAAGCCTCATACTTCCAAAGTTGACATTTATTTATTGACGGTTCTTTCATGTGCGTTGTGTTAGCCATTTTGCAGGAAGCGATTGGAGCGCGCCATTCAATTCTCTGCTATAGCCTGCTGTAAAGTCGAGGTGAAATCTCATCCATAGAAGGGAGCACGCTGCGTCTTGCGGATAAGGGTGGAGTAGGAAAATGTAGATCTTTATGGTTTCCTCACTGGGACACGTAGAAGCTATAGAAGTGACTCTGGGATGGTAATAAAACGCAAATTAAACATGACAATATTAAGTGAAGGCCTGGGAAATGGATTGCATAACTTCATATAATGGAAAGAAGCAAACACATGAATGTGCACAACGTTTTTCGTGATGTATGGTCAACCTGAGATGCGTAAAAGCAAATTCACAGTAGAAATCAGGACATCATTGACAATTCGTGTGGAGGAAATAGTAGTGAGGCCTAGCAGTGCATGTCAAGTAGCATAGAGTAGGCATTTGTCTTACATGTTTCCGGTCAGAGTAAGAGGAATTGTGCAGTTATGTGATACGAACGACCTTTTCAGCCATTAAATTCTCATATCAGCAGAGATTCACAAAAGGGTTGTGGATTATGTGGATTACGTTTTGCATGCATGCACATTTTGCAATGTTCTGCTATTACGATTATTGTTGTATACCAATCTGTTGGCAATAAAATCTCACAATGCACAAAATAATGTTCAGAATATATTTTGTTAAACCACATAAATTACGCATCAGTTTAGCTTTTTTGGGGGTGCGCTATGTTCAGACAATCCACAAATGTGAAACTATAAGATGGTTTGTCAAACTGCAATGCAGAATGCTGACAGTTAACATTTGCATAATGCAACTCATTTTCTATATTTCTGACAACCTTCCTGAAATGTTTCTGGTGGTAAAATGCATTATCACAAACGTAAATAGTGGCATAGCTTGTATTACGTTTAATAAATCTGTCATTTATAGTATTTTTCCTTTCGACAGATTCTGAATGAAGAGAAATTCAATGTTGACGCCAGGTATCTTTTTGCAGTCAAATCAAACGAAGGAGCATAAGCTACATTTGTAAATTTGCCATTTTTCATGCAATATGGTGTGAACGTCAAGCCCAATTAAGGGTTCCTCTGAAAGGACTCCAGGAAAACAGGAACAAATGTATGTTTTTTATACTTTGTTTCGTTTATGTTTTACCTCTAGGCCTTTCTATTCATAAATAAACCAACAAAGAGTGATTACAAATACAACAATACCGAAGGGTAAAAAGTTCTGATTATTGTAATTGAACTCCTAGTACTAATACCAATTTCAAAGCAATGAGCGCGTTTGGTTGAAAAAACACATTATTCATGCAGGCTATTCAAATTTAACATATCTATAATATAGCATGAAGACTGTTAAATTGTGTCAATTCTGACGCTTACATTTTAAGTTGTTTTTATGCTAGTTTATTCGGTTTCTTTGCAATAAAAATGTATGGTTATTTTAACACAGGATTTCAGAAAAAAACAAAGACTAGGCCTAGGCTGCCATTCTATCATATTTAAAACAGATGAAGAATATATTGCATCAAATTATGTAAAATGTCCCTATGCCAATTTGATAGTAACATTTTACACAGGCCTGACATGCCTCTATGTATCACATTAGGCCCATTTCATTTTGGGCAAAAAAAGTTATTTCAATGCACTGATTTCTATTAGGCCTAGGCAATTTAAAAACATGTGGATATGTGTTTGGTATATGACACGCTGTATTGACTTTCAATTAAAACATATTGTGACAAAAGGAACGTTATGTAGAATTCTAAATATGCAGGCAATATCTGAGACAGTTCAGTTCGTATTCATGCAGCCAATATGAATTTGGGCCTGTACGGAATAGTTGAATGTGCCTCAGTTTCTTCAACGCTTTTCTGAATTTTTAGGCCTCAAACACCTAATAGCCCAATTTAGTGCGGACACTGATGGCAAAATTTGGTGAACTAGGAGTTCTTTTTTATTTTTGGAAGTAGCTTAACTGAGGAGGCACTGTGAGAAACACATTTGACGGTGCGTAAAAGTAAACTGTGGTTTTACGCACTGCATTGAGGTAGGATAAGCCTGTATTTAATTCAACCTTTATAGGCGCGGGTTATATATTTTTTTTGTATAGGCTAATCTAATTATAAAATCAGATAATTTGGGACGGAACAGTTATATCATACCATAGGTTTTCTGGAAGAATGTGTATGGATGATAAAATGGTAGGCTGCCTAAACAAATAACCAACATAGAAAGATGCTGAGGAAAAAAACATTGTCACGTATGAAGACATAGGGTGGGTTCCCTGAAAGATTTGGACAAAGAAGATATCTCGGTGCTATCTTTCTGAGGAGATGCATACACTCAATGCAAGACCTGCCCATCACACAGCGGCTGTGCTGACCTCGGTTCTGTGAATTTATCATTTTCACACAAGCACTTGAAATCTCTTAAAATAAAAATGTTCATAAAAATATATTTATATTATGTTGGGAAGAAGTCAATGATCCGTATTTGGATGGGAACACAAACTAAATTAGCAAAAACAATGGGGCCTAATGGTATAGTCATTTCCCAGGTGGACATACATTTACTTATATTATTATATTATATATATTATTAAGTCTAATAAAAAATAAATTGGTTCAGAATATTTTTTTATTTAACTATATTTCCAACATATGAAATACATTCAAAACTGCATATAAACCAACAATACTTAAAGCCAATACAGAATTCTAAAGTGCATTATGATAAATTCTCCTATCATCCAGAAACACAGAACAAAGAACACTAATTACAGATAACAGCACTTCTGATTATGAAGATACATCACCTTAAGCGTAAAGGCATCTTTAAAGTCTCTCAACTAAATAGAAACACACACGTTGATTGTAGCCTACCCCATTCCTCCTACACTACCAGGATCATAAGAGAAAATGGGAATGAAAAACTCAAACATAGATACACACATCACAAAGGTCACAAAGAAGAGAGGAGGACTTTTCTGCTGAATGATATAGACACAGGAACCTGGCACCAGGGGCTAAGTAACCAATGGGAGGCCGGTACGGACTGCGCTGATGTCAGCACTGTAGAAATGAATGAAGCAGTAACACAGCAGGTCATCTCATATCAGTCTATTGTTATGGAATAATGTGAACTGTTTAACACTAAAACCAAACCAGAGATGGAGATGGAGAGGAGCGAGGATGGATTCAATAATTCAGAGAAGGCGGTGGCTCTGAGCAGATGGTAAGTTACTGTAGTGTTGGGTACGCTGGTGTGTGGTACACTGGGCGGAGATGAAGTTTTCAGCAGCCTGGTCCTGTCAGTGGAAGGAGAAGCCGGAAGCGGGGAGCCCTCCACACCACTGACTCACAAACTTCAGCACATCCTGGCACTCCGGGCTGTGAGTGGTCTGGGAGGAGGACACACACAGACCAGCTAATCACATATCAGATCACACACATACAGGGAACCACAACGAAGACTGTGTGTGTGTGCGCGCGCGTGAGTGTGTATTTGTGCCTCTGTGTGCATGCAAGCAGGCATACATGCAAAAAGTGTGTCTTTAAATCTCTGTTTGTGGACATTAGTCCATTTAACTAATCACACTTCCGCAATCCAAATCACACACAGGAAGGATGATGAAACACACTGAAATGAAATGGGCCGATCTCTGGCCCCTAAGACTCAACTCTACACAGTGTAACATTCTAAACCTGTGTGAGTGCCCGTGATTAAAAATGTGCATTCATAATAAATCAAACCAAGTGTTTCATGTGGTTAAGGGCTGATGGACTAGCAGCTAAAATCAGCAGAGGAGGTAACAAGCACAGTTATGTAGACTCCAGAGCTAACATTAAAAAAACTCCTTACTTTTGTGGCCATTATGAATTTATTCCAGTCATCCTTGTTTGCTGCCTTGCCAGGTCCTTTGAACTCAATCTTATTCCGCAGGACCGGATAGCCTGGGTTGCATAGAGAGAGAGCTTTCATTATGATTGCATTCATATTAATAGTCAACCAATTAACAGATCTGCCATCGTACGTGGGTCTGTTAACTGCCTCCATGAACACAACACACTCCTCTGAGTGTTGTGGGAGACCAGTCTGGCCCTGTATCTCTGGATAGCACTGCATCTCTGTACTGTAAACTAGCGGTTATACGCCACTGTGTCTTGTCATTGACACTGCCTTCAGAAAGTATTCATACCCCTTCACTTATTCCACATTTTGTTATGTTACAGCCTGAATTCAAAATAGATGAAATATTTTTTTCAATACATGTTCTGCTATTTCAATACATGTTAGAATCACTTTTGGCAGCGATTACAGTTGTGAGTCTTTCTGGGTAAGTCTCTAAGAGCTTTGGACACCTGGATTGCACAATATTTGCACATTATTATTGAAAATAATTCTTCAAGCTCTGTCAAGTTGGTTGTTGATAATTTATAGACGGCCATTTTAAAGTCTTGCCACAGATTTAAGCCCATTTAAGTCAAAACTGTAATCAGACCACGGAGGAACATTCCATGTCGTCTTGGTAACCAACTCCAGTGTAGATTTGGCCTTGTGTTTTAGGTTATTGTCCTGCTGAAAGGTGAATTTGTCTCTCAGTGTTTGTTGGAATGCAGACTGAACCAGGTTTCGCTCTAGGATTTTGCCTGTGTTTAGCTCTATTATGATTATTTTTATCCTAAAAAAACACCCTTGCCGATGACAAGCACACCCATAACACGATGGCGCCACCACAATGCTTGAAAATATGAATAGTGGTACTCAGTGATGTGTTGTGTTGGATGTGCCCCAAACATAACATGTTGTATTCAGGACAAAAAGTTAATTTCTTACCTACATTTTTTGCAGTTTTACTTTAGTGCATTACTGAAAACAGGATGCATGTTTTGGAATATTTGTATTCTGTACAGGCTTCCTTCTTTTCACTCTGTCATTTAGGTTTGGCGCAGGCCTCCTCTGAGCAAGCAGGAGTCAGCACCCTGGACAGCACCTCTGCTCTGCCTACCAGTACAGTATACACTCTCACCTCCCATCAACTAGTTAGGTTGAAGAACCACATATGTTGGGGTTCATATGAAACCATGTGAATGCAAGCAAATAACAGTAATAACATGGCAATTATGAAATAATTATCCAAGGTAAAAGACTCCAGTAATTGCTCCCTCGTACAAACCCACCAAGAATTTTCACGCCCCTGGAGTAGATATGGTACAGTCCCAGACACCAGGGTAATGCAATAGAGACGGGAGAGGGTAAGGTGCTCTGTAGGGGAGGTTCTCCCACCTACCTGTGATGACGCAGGGCAGGGAGCGGATGCCCGTGTTTGCTGCCAGTAAAGAGGCTTCGTAGGTGTCTCTTTCGTCTTTGGGCAGCACCTGCTCCACCCGCTGGTCCATGGACACCGTCAACACCCAGTCACGGATCTCCTCACGCTGGGCATCCTGGGACACGACAACAAGATCAACAACAGCCTCATAATAATACAATCGCAGCCTATTGTCACAGGATAGTCCCAGTACAGCATCATTACACACAGTCATTATATAGTTACATAGCAAAGCCAACAATATAACCACACAATGATATTGAGCTATCAAACTAACACTGGCACAGGGCAGTCACATGACCACAACATTTCAGACCTGTCATGTTATGTTATAAGACATTATAATGACACAGCAAAAAAATCTATTTGTGCCTTACAGTGACGTGTAGCTTAGCAGGGAAAGGAACCTCGAAGGGGATGTCAGTGTCTTGGAAATCAGAGTGGTCCAGAGTATCTAAGTTTCCTTCCTCTATCCCCTGGAAACACCACAACACAGACAACAGGCACCAAGACAACATTCACTCACTATCTCTTCTTCAAACAATTAATTAAAACACAATGGATAAAGCAAAAATGTGATGTGGGATAGTTACTCATACCACTGTTGTTATGATGAAATCTATATTGCTATAGATCATATAAGCTACTTGTGAAGATTTTATGCTCAATGAAATAGTCTGCAGCTCTAGGTAAAGCTGAGGTGAAACCCCCTCAGTTAATGCTGAGGTGAAACCCCCTCAGTTAATGCTGAGGTGAAACCCCCTCCGTTAACGCTGAGGTGAAACCCCCTCAGTTAACGCTGAGGTGAAACCCCCTCAGGTAAAGCTGGGTGGAGACTCACATCAGACAGATCCAGGAAGCGGTTGAGGAAAATAAAGGCCATGTTCTCCCAGCCCAAAGCCTGTAGAGAGAATCACATTTATCATCATCAACCTGACATTCACAACTAAATGAAGTTGAAAAAAACAGATTTTACATTTCCACAAATAATTTTATTTTGAACGTGGGACGATAGGCTATTTCACAATGCAGTTTATGCACAAAATTATTCATAACCCCTCCAATGGGTCTACCTGGAGCACAGACAGACTCAGGGGACATTGAGCCGAATATTTCCCATGGGGCTAGCAACATCAACTCCCCCAAGCCCCTCTCTGCTTCCCGTGATTGGCTGAGGCTCATATGAGCAGTTATCTTACCCTGGCAGCCATGCCTGCCTCGTAGAAGGCCTTGTCAGCTGGGATGAGCTCCGTGTGGCGCAGCAGGGAAATGGACAGCTTGGCAGCCACGCTGACCTGGAGGGATGGAGAGGAGAGTGATGGGGGATGTGAGGGTGTACCACAGCTAATACTATACAAAAACAGGCTGAGTAAAATAAAAGATGAGTACAGTATGTATACCAGGTCAACCCCGTTGGCAGCGGATCGCATGGCGTAGTAGTGAGAGATCAGCAGCATCTGCTCAAATTCTTCGTGGGCAGGAGAGTTGGCATCCGAAGACTTGGTCAGGTTCTCACACTGCAAACAGATTAGACAACGAGACCATGAAAAAAGGACCCATACACATCAAATATGGTCATTATACACTGTGACCAGATACTGTCACTATAGTCCCCTGTCTCTCTCTGGTCCTGTACTCACCAGCAGAAGCATGACGTCTCTCAGGTCAGCCCACATGCGGAAGGACTCAGCGCTGTCTCTACCCAGCAGGTTCAGCAGGTCCAGGAACATCCTCTTGTAGATGTTGAAATTCTGTGGGTTGGCTGGGGCTCCGTGCTGGGCGTACAGATTCAGGGCCTTTTCTGCACGGCCCTCTTTGATCAGGTGGGTGGCGTACAGGGCCACATACTTGTGGAGGATTTTGTAACTCTACAAATATTACAGAAATAAAAACAGTAAGGGAATGAAACTGAAGATACAGCGAAAAGGATGAAAGACAATTAAACTAAAAGGAGGAGTGTTGACGGTAGACACAGTACTTGTTTGGAAGCCGTCTCTATGCACTTCTCCCATTGGCCTCTCTCAGCATACATGTCCAGAGCTGCCATGACATCCACTCCTACCAGCTAAAACCAGAGAAGATCACCATTTAGTGGTTAAGAGTATACACTTATCTAAAAAACAGAAACACTACTACAGTAGTACATTTGGTAGTTTTACAAGGTAATTGTAATAATGGCCTTGTAATAATGGCCTTGTAAAGCCTTGTAATAGTCTGCTTTCTGAAACACGTCTCAAAACCAGCCTGATGGTTACAAACACCCACATTATGAAGTCTTGGTGCATTATGTAGACAATACGCACAGTCCCTCGAAATATGCCATTCTCTTTTCAGCAGGCAGACTTCCTTATTCAACTAGAGACATCATTGCTCTTGAGCCACATTGATGTGGCAAAACAAAGAGAACAAGGACTGTGGATCCATTTTGTTATTCAGCTCTGATTTCTGAGTGGATGGAATATAGGCCACCATCTCAATGATCTCCTACCAACAGTAGGGGGGCAGAGCAGGACAAGGCAGGGAGAGTTGAGGAATTAGAGGTTGGCATACACTGTGGCATGATAGGACATCTTAACAGTACACCACCGCAAAATCACAAGCTTATTCCTAAAAAATTGATATTGTAAGTTATACTGTACTTGCTAGGCACGACTGAGAAATCGGCTTATTGTTTGCGATACGTATTATCGTTCAATTGTAGCTACTTACCGAATCGGCTTGGCCTTGGTTTTTCAAGTGTTCTTTGTATCGCTGGTCCACATAACCTTCAAACCTACACGAATATATTACGATCAAAAAAAGGTATTTAACTTCATCTCAAAGCGCTTGAAAACGGCAAAACAATCAAGAATCAAATAAACCAGCTACAGTATATGATAAGGGCTATAATTTTCAGCCAGAGTTGAATGTTTTGAGTGTTTCAAGCCTCCAACAGACAGAGCCGTTAGGACAGACACACAATGTAGAAGGAAAGTAAATGATCCTCCGTTATGTAGGATGACTGTTCAGGAGCTGGGGTACACGGAAGCAATGCAACCATGTAATAGTCCCCCAGATAGACAAATCACAACACAAATGCACTGTACTAAAGCAGCATAATGAGACTGGCATCACAGTAATAAGTGGGAGCAAGCAGGGATGTTGAGACAAGGCTAAGTCAAGCATGACAACAGCCGTGTGCATTTCGCAATCACATTGTCTAATCGAATAGGCTTCAACAAAATGTACAATAAATAACTAAACCATTGTAAAGTTAGCTATTGTCTTTCAGTCTGGATAAGATCCTAAATGACTATAATGTAACATACAGAATAGATGAAACAGGAATCTCATTCCATTCATTAACTGGAGGTCTGGAGCTACCTCTGTCCTAGGCCTTGTGTTGTTTTCAAGAGGCAGCAACAGCTGACGGGTGCCTGTGAGGCCTCTGTGTGTTTTCTCTTTCTGTAGCCTAATGACAGATGAGGTATTCTAGCCGGCTAGGCTTGTTGTTAGGGGCGACCAGGCAGAGCCGTAGTGGTGGGCCTGGCCGACAGGCTCACCTTGGATCCAGCTCCTTGGCCACTCTCTTGGCTTTGTTCCATTCTTCTCCCTCAATGAATGCATCTATGGCTTCCTTAATGAGGTCCAGGTTGAGGTACAGCTCAGCCGCCTAAGGAAAATAAAACATTTGGAATCTCAAAAGATTTCTTGAAGGACGCCAGAGACGAGGCATAAAACATGGACGCCTTGGTTTGGGGAAGTCTTTTTTTCAATCAACACACTCGCACCAAAACCATCGCTTTCCGTTGGCAGAATGGCCTCCACACACACCTTTAGATTAATAAAAAGCTGTTTCTGAATGTAGTTTTGTCCAATAAATATTTGTATCAGCGACACAAGGGACCTGTCTACAAAATCATTGGTTGGATACCTATCTGCTACACTCAATAATAATAATACTTTCTAAAAAGCATTTTTCCCAATACAATTTCACATACCTGTTGACATACAGCAGCCTAAAACCATGCATTTACAAAATAACACAAAATAATCCATTTCAAAAGCCTGTTAGTATTGAGGGATCAACAGCAGGAAGTGTGTGGTGACTTACAGCGCTGTACTTCCTGAGCTGGGTGAGGCGAGGGCCCACAGAGTGGATGACATCCACAGCTCTCTCCTGGGTCAAGAACTTGATGGCCAACTCAGCAGCCTATGGGAGGTCACATACACAGGAAACAATGAGGCACTCCACTCTGGGTCACAGAAACACACAGGGAACATCACATGGCACGACAGTCATCCAAGGCCACAGATAGAGGCTTGTGTCATACACCAGTCGGTTTGTAAGGACAGCACATGTGGGTTAGGTTATAGTGACATTCATTGCCAGTCGTGGAGTTCTTTTGTGCACCTTCATCCAGCACTTCTCCATAAGGGGCCCGTTGGTGGAGTCCTTGACCTTGAGGTAACACTCCACAGCCCGGGCGTACTCCCCAGACAGCTCCCATTCCTTGGCCTGCTCCACCATGCCTTCAACCCCTCTGAACACACACACAGAACACACACAGACACAGAACCTTGGCACTATGAATTAACTATAACTGAGCTGCATTGTTAAGCAACCGAGGGACCAGATGGATGTGTAGGGAATAACAGAGCTGGAATGAAAGACTTGGAAGCCCATTCTAAGAACAGAAATAAAACTGTACATGTCTGTTGATGTTAAAGTTAAGGAAGTATTCTAAGACACTACTGTGAAGGCAAATACGAGACATTTTGCCCCGGGGGCCACATTCGGTCTTCATCAAGGTCCGGATGGCCGCACTGAAAACGTGCAAAAAATGGTCCTCTATCCATCTTTTTTTAATGCTCCCTGACGGTCTAGTTTTCACTTCAGTGATTATTAGCGAGCTTGACATTTTTCAGGAAACTGTATGAACGTAGGTCCATTATCATTTATACACCATTTCGGTTTGGTTTTAGTCATTTTAAAGTATATTGAGTTTGTTTTCACCCCCCTATTGGACCCCCTTGTTGGCCATCTCTTTGACACCTCTGCTCTACACAGTGCCCTGCACACAGACTCCTCCCGTTCAAATTTTAGATCTCTCTTCCCCTGCGCTACAAACCCAACCCTTGTGATGTTAAAGACAGAGACAAGAGTCAAAGTGAAAGGCAACATGTGTTAGAGAGTTCTGGCTCTCAATTGAGCATGACTGACAGTACAAGAGGGCCGAATTACTCTCAATTGGGGCCTGAACTGAAGACTGTGCAAAATAAATGTCCTACTTTCCTTTTTTCCCCTGTCCTTTTGACATGCCTTTGATGTTTTCCCACAAGTCATTAAAAGCAGGGAAATGATGGTCGGAGACGGATAGAGGCGCTGCGTGTCTGCACTTTAATTAGCTGCTCATTATGGATTTAATTTAGGATAAAAAGCTGCCATGTTTTAATAACGCACCGACCCAATGAGCATCTAGATTAATAACAGACCACATCACAACAGTGTGTACATAGCCCTTTCTTTCTTCTCCTTCTCGTTTAACATGTAACATTCAGACACATTTTCTCTGCCTCTCCAAGACCACAAGCAGAGTTATTAAAATGTTAAAATAACCAGGAACATGTGATGTAAAAAAAACACAGGTGTTATTGTGTGTTTTGCTCACCGGGAGCCCTTCTTGGCAGCCTCCTTCTCGTACTCCTCTTGGAGGACGCTCAGTTTGTTGGGGAGGTACTCTTTACAGATCCGCATGGCATCACTCCACATCTCCACGTCCTGAGACAACAAAACAACAACACTCAAGTACCCGGGGGGCACCAAACTCTGCGAAGCACATCGAGCAAAACAACCAGTGTGAATTATGGAATGAAAACATTACGGAGCGCAGTATTCTGTTTAACCTGTAGTGTTCTCTGTAAAGCTACCACCATATAGCAGAACACAGGGAATGGTGAATTGACTTGATTATGAACCCTCTGATTGAAAAAAAAAACTCTAGAGTCGATGTCCGCGCCTCCGCAGAAATTGTATTAACATAACACATTAATTCCGAAAAAAATCTGTCAGTTTAAACGAGAGATATTTGTTTAGTTCCATTGGACGCTTCTCAATCCACCGCATCTGCCGATGTTGCACTTCCGCAGCTGTAGTGAAAGGTGACAAAGCTAGAGAGGTGTTTGTCAGACCATGAGACATCACGAAAATCGGTCTTCGCACAAAGTCGTCAGGTTGGCCTACAAACTATTATGAGCCCTCTATAGAAAGACGAACACCATGGATTTCTCTGTTTTGCTCTACGAGTATTCAGACCCTTTACTCAGTACTTTGTTGAAGCACCTTTGGCAGGGATTACAGCAGTCTTCTTGGCTATGACGCTACCAGTATTTGGGGAGTTTCTCCCATTCTTCTCTGCAGATCCTCTCAAGTTCAGCTAGGTTAGAAGGGGTGCGTTGCTGCACAGCTATTTTCAGGAGTCTCCAGAGATGTTTGATTGTGTTCAAGTCCAGGTTCTGGCTGGGCCACTCAAAGACATTCAGAGACTTGTCCCCACTAGTGCGTTGAGTTGGCTGTGTGCCTAGGGTCGTTGTCCTGTTGGAAGGTGAACCTTCGCCCCAGTCTGAGGTCTTGATCACTCTGGAGCAGGCTTTCATCAAGGATCTCTCTGTACTTTGCTCCGTTCATCTTTGTCTCAATCCTGAATTGTCTCCCAGTTCCTGCTGCTGAAAAACTGGATGGTGCCAGCCTTCCTCCAGACGTGATGCTTGGTATTCAGGCCAAAGAGTTCAATCTTGGTTTCATCAGACCAGAGAATCTTATTTCTCATGGTTTGAGAGTCTTAAGGTGCCATTTGGCAAACTCCAAGAAGGCCGTCATGTGCCTTTTACTGAGGAGTGGCTTCCGTCTGGCCACTCTACCATAAAGGCCTTGTTGGTGGAGTGCTGCAGAGATGGTTTTCCTTCTGGAAGGTTCTCCCATCTCGACAGAGGATCTCTGGAACTCTGTCAGAGTGACCATCAGGTTCTTGGTCACCTCCCTGACCAAGGCCCTTCTCTCTCGATTGCTAAGTTTGGCTGGGCGGCCAACTCTAGGAAGAGTCTTGGTGGTTCCAAACTTCTTCCATTTAAGAATGATGGAGGCCAATGTGTGCTTGGGGACCTTCAATGCTGCAGAAATGTTTTGGTACCCTTCCCCAGATCTGTGCCTCGACACAATCCTGTCTTGGAGCTCTACGGACAATTCCTTCGACCTCATTACTTGTTTTATGTTCTGACGTGCACTGTCAACTGTTGGATCTTATAGAGAGGTGTGTACCTTTCCAAATCATGTCCAATCAATTGAATTTATCACAGGTGGACTCCATGGGTACTGTATGTAAATTACTGAGGAACTTTTTTTATTTAATCCATTTTAGAATAAGGCTGTAAATGTAACAAAATGTGGAAAAAGTCAAGGGTTCTGAATACTTCCTGAAGGCACTGTACATGTAGGTTGTTTTGCTCTAGGTCGCCCACAGGTGTCTGAAGGTCCCCCGGTACCAGTAAAACATTTTTTTATGGACGTCTATATGGAGACTGTTTAGTAGAATGCATAAAAATGTACATTTGAGAAGCACTGTGCACTCCCATGCTACAGTGGACATTGTAGGTAGTTAAACATGTCGAAATGAACAGAGCATGTGTCGAGATCAAATATTGTCAGGCAGCATATGAGAGGTGAAGCCAGTGAAGATTTTCGCTCGCTTCAGCTCAAAACCAGCCACCATTGTTTGCAATACATTTTGTGGTGGTTTTTAAGTGGTTACAACAATTCAACAATCCTGGGAATATTTTCAGTTGAAATTTGCCGATCCGTGTTCTAATATGCGTGACCGGAGCATGGTAACGCATATTGAGAAACACCCAGTCTCTTACTTTGTAGTACTTGATGGCCAGCTCTGGCCTCTGAGCCCTGAGGAGGAAGGCCTCAGCCTTCTGGAAGTCCTTCTGTTCGAAGCAGAACTTGGCCTGGCCCACCAGCACGTCTGATACACTGTCAGGGTCGTTGGCCTCCGCCACCCTCTGGGCTCCAACCCAGTCCTGGTTATGGACGTACCTGTAAGGGACACACCGGGCTGTGATTTAACCTCCCTCGTGTTGTTACAGGTTCAAGTTCAACGTTTTGTTTATCAGATTGCAGACAGCAAACACTCTCTGAAATACTTGTTATTCACAGATTAAAAGGCTTCAACTCCAGTTTATATTAGCCAGACGATATGCCACTAAAAACACTAATGTTGTGATCTTCCAGTAGCCCTGTCATACTGTAGGTCTGTCTACAGTATAGAGTACAGTTCTCTCCCACCCTATACACCCCCACCCCTCTCCAGGAAGCAGACATCAAACAGTCTCGGTGACAGGGCTCGGGTTCCTCTGCTACCTGTGTGAGAGTTGAGCTCCCCTCCAACCAAACCTGTCTGCCTGCACCACCACATCATCTCACACTCACTTAATAGGTGGTCTATAACCAATGTACAGAGAAGTGAGGGGAAGTTCTGAAGGGGAAGAGGCAAGAGCTGTGCTGGCACCAGCGCTCCTTTTGAAGTCGACTCAGGAAGGCTTGAAGCTTTGACTTCTGTAGGGGACACATGCCAACGCCACAAGAGAAAAGCTCCTGATACACTTACATCAACACTGCCTCTTTTGGCTTCCCCGCTTTGATGAACTCCGTCTCGGCTTCGGCGAACTTGCCCTTGAAAAATGAAACATCACGGCTCAGTGCTCGGTGGTGGAGGGATTAATAATGCATGCGTGACATTTAATGGCTGAAGAAGGGAAGAAACACTGCGCTCAGACCCAAATTTGGGCAGGCAACGGAGTAAATATTTTTGAAACTTTGAGACGATGCAAGCTGCAGAGTAACCTTGAATGACAATGAGTGTGTGACTGGGATTGGGAGGAGGAGTTGGAAGTGGTGTGTGTGTGTGTGTGTGTGTGTATATATATGTTACCTCATCCTCCAGCATCATGGCGTTTTTCAGGTGGATCTCAGGGATCTTGTTCTTGGTGGAGAGACGAGCCAGCTCAAAGGCAAAGTCAAAGGCGCTGGGAGGAGGACAAGAGAAGGGTCAAAACCAGTTCCCTAGTCAAGGTCACAGAGGTACAGCAGCTTCATCAATACTGAGTCCTAGGAACGAATGGGGAAGGTCTTAAACAGCTTATGCCTATAGAATTCAATGCTTCAGACTATGAGTAAAACACCACAATAAAAGTGAAAATAAAGACATTTTCAAATTCTGTGTTGCTGAACATTTCAGGCTATTTCATAGGCTTCATACTGAGTCAATCAGAGAACAAATCCATCAGATACTTCAAGTACCTCCCAGTGATGGACACTTGACTACAGGGACATTCCTGATCACCTCGTAAACATGAAAGCAATGTTGAAGAGCATGGGGTTCCAGGCAGTACAGTAAAGTGCAGTCCAGTACATTGATCTGCTCACCAGTTGTCTGCTGCAAAGTCGATGGCGGTCTCCAACAGACCAAACTTGTTGAGCAGTTTGACGGCAGCCTCCCCTCCCAGACTCTTGGCCCACAGGTAGGCCACCTGCTTGTGGGCACTGGCTCCCCCGTGGCTCTTCGCCACCTGCCACACACGTAGGAGGGGAAGAGGATTAGGAACCACAGATTCATACGCCCGAAGCTCCCACCATCAACCGCCTCACGTGTCGCTCACTGCACATGCTGAGAGCAGGGAGCGAGCCAAATGGGGGAGAGACAGAGTGAAGGAGAGAGGAACTGTGAGAGAGGAGATCTCTGTAGAGAGTGCAAGATGAATGGCATTTCTGTAGTGAAGCTCTGAATAAATGGATGTCCAACTGAGTGTTAATTAAAGAGGGTGTGTACAAAACATTAGGGACTTTTAGGAGCTCTTTCCATGACATAGTCTGACCAGGTGAAAGCTATGATGCCTTATTGATGTCACTTGTTACGTCCACTTCCATCAGTGTAAATGAAGGGGAGGAGACAGGTTAAAGAAGGATTTTTAAGCCTTGAGACAATTGAGACATGGATTGTGTATGTGTGCCAATCAGGGTGAATAGGCAAGACCAAATATTTAAGTGCCATTGAACAGGGTATGGTAATAGGTGCCAGGCGCACCAGTTTGAGCGTTTCAAGAACTGCAATGCTGCTGGATTTTTCAAGTTCAACAGTGTCCCGTCCCGTGTTTTAAAGAGCGGTCCACCACCCAGAGGACATCCAGTCAACTTAACACAACTGTTGGAAGCATTGGAGTCAACATGGGCCAGCATCCCTGTGGAACACTTTCGACACCTTGTAGAGTCCATGCCTCGACGAATTGAGGCTGTTCTGAGGAGAAAAAGGGGTGCAACTCAATTTTAGGAAGGTGTTCCTAAGTTTTTGTACACTCAGTGTATGTGCCTCTATAGTATAGTGGAGGGCCAGAAAGGAGGAAGCCGAAGTAGCAGAGTTGCAGTCAGGTGGTGATGTTTTTACAGAGAGTGTTAGGAGGCCTGTAAGCAGTGAGAGGTATTGCAGTGTAACACGTCCATCCTGTGCTGCTGTGTTCGCACAGACCACTGTCCTCGATACGGCATTACAGGCCAAGCCAGGGGCGTCATAATCACACTGTCACACTGTCCTGCTGTTCACAGACACTCACTATCTCAGGGACTCTCAGCGAGAGACGAAAGTCAACTTGTGATGTGGGCTAGAGCCCGACCGATATATCGTTACACACACACACATATCGGTCAAGGCTCTAACGTGGACACGTACCCTGTACGCCTCCTCCCACATGTCGTTGACACGGTACATGTTGACTGCACCCTTCCACTCCTGGCCCTCCATATAGTGGTACTCCGCTTCTGAAAACCTGGACTCTGTCTCCAACTCCTGGAATAAATATTAGACAACGCAGACTCAGTAACCTGACAAACTAATTATCCTGGCTAATCTAAACCACATCGAGTCCCTCTCATAAGATATTTTTCAAATTGATACCAATATGATATTTATGTTTTTTCTTTCGACAGTGCCCCCTATCTCCGACCTTGGCCAGGTGCAGGTGAGTCTCAGACAGCAGGTCTGGGTGATGTTTGGCCACCAGTCGAATCACGTCGCCAAACATCTTGTTCTTCTTATACATGGTGATGGCCAGGTCCGGCTCCTCCACTGTCGCAAACAGCCTGCGAATATTCCAGTCACACACACAGTTGATTGCATTGCTCTGCACTAAAATGGAGTCATTCTTAATCTCTGATTACATTAACCGCAAATTAAGAACGAGCAGAAAATGTAACTTCTCATCACAAAATGAAGTTGCCCTTTGCTGATGATGAATTCTGCTCCACATTTGTCACAGTAGAGATCAATAAAATAGACAGGTATTGGGATGACACAGAGTTGGGGGCACGTGGTGACACACGGTCTTTGTGGCAGGCTGGCAGCGTGTGAGGGAGATGACTCTGTCTAATATGGAAAGGCACAGGCTCCTTTAGAGGGCGAGAGGGGTTGTTCAGTTAGGTGTAATGATTATGTTTCAGACACGACGCAGCCAGGGCACCTTATTAAAGGCCAATTTGCTATCAACGCACAGCAATTGAACACTTTTGTTTATCAATTTGTTGCAGTAGAACCTTGACCTGAACTGCAACAGACAATTTTCTGGATAAAGTGACTGTTAAATCAGGCCCCTGTAGCCCAATGTCAGCAAACTTTGCCCGTGATAAAATCCATAATTAATTTGGCAGCAGGGTTTTGGTCGATACGGGTTGAAAACAGAGGAGGGTAATGAATGATAGAGGATGGAGAGAGAGAGAGAGAGGAAAGAAGAGTGGGGAGGAAGAGAGAGGGAGTGGGGAGGAAGAGATGAGGTAGAAAGAAAGAGAGAGGTTACCTTTCTGCCTCCTTGTATTTCCCCTCTCCCTCCAGGTCCTGGGCTCGGTTGATGTACAGTGTCGACACGTCCTCTGGGGTCATACATTTCGCTGCCAGCTAGGACACAATGTGTGTGAGTGCGCATGGACACCGTACCAAGCGTCACTTTAACTCACTGTGATTGTCATTCCAATTCACTGTGCATAACATCCCACTTTAAATGAACACACAGGCCTGTCACAACTAAACATAGAAAGCACAGAAGTGTATCCTGTTACAATCAACTGCCTGCCAATTTAAGCTGGGCGAGCCAGATGATAAGATGGGACATTGAGGAGGATGCATACCTTATGAGCCTGCTCCCACCTCCCAGCCACCGTGTACATATCGATGGCATCTTTGATGTGGTCTCCCTTCACAAACAGGGGCTCTGCAACCTGGGTTCGCACAGAGAGAGACATACTGTACATTCCTTTCTGTGGATTCCAGCTCTCAAAGTAAGTAATGCATCAATACTTTCGTTAATTTATGCAAACATGCAGCACAGAGGCAGCAGGGAGTCAGGTCTGGAATAAGTAGGCATTGCCAGCTGCCACGTTGAAAGGCCCCTGACTCATCAGAACAGCCGGAATAAGGCTGTGTTTCTCTCCTTCCCTTCCTCCTCTTACCTCGTACTCCTGGATTGAGGCGTAGTACTGGGCTATCTTCAGGTAGTACTTCCCTCCTGACCGGTCTTCCTGTAACTCCAGGATATGGACCGCCTTCTTCCACTGGCGAGCCCCTATGGCAGCCTCGATGGCCTTCGAGGAACAGCTACGATAGTGAGGAGAAGAGGGGGGTAGAGGAGAGGAGAAGAGGGGGGTAGAGGAGAGGAGAAGAGGGGGATAGAGGAGAGGAGAAGAGGGGGTAGAGGAGAGGAGAAGAGGGGGTAGAGGAGAGGAGAAGAGGGGGTAGAGGAGAGGAGAAGAGGGGGTAGAGGAGAGGAGAAGAGGGGGGTAGAGGAGAGGAGAAGAGGGGGATAGAGGAGAGGAGAAGAGGGGGATAGAGGAGAGGAGAAGAGGGGGATAGAGGAGAGGAGAAGAGGGGGATAGAGGAGAGGAGAAGGGGGGATAGAGGAGAGGAGAAGAGGGGGTAGAGGAGAGGAGAAGAGGGGGATAGAGGAGAGGAGAAGAGGGGGTAGGGAGGATAGAGGAGAGGAGAAGAGAAGGGGGGATAGAGGAGAGGAGAATAGGGGTAGAGGAGAGGAGAAGAGAAGAGGGGGATAGAGGAGAGGAGAAGAGGGGGATAGAGGAGAGGAGAAGATAAGAGGGGGATAGAGGAGAGGAGAAGAGGGGGGTAGAGGAGAGGGCGAGAGGAGGCGTTTGCACCATCAAAGGACATAGAACTAATCAAAGAATACAATACAAAGCAACTTTATTCATCCACTTGGAACAACTAATAGGCTATGTCCAGCCCAACCAGGGAGCAATTAAGACTAGAATGGCAATTAAGAGTCAATGTTACAATCCTGTCAAACCACTTTTATTGGTTATTTCAGTTGACTCCTGTGTTGATTCCCAGCAGTAAGTGATTAGTAGGGGATGGAGCTTTAGCGAGGCCCATTATGCCAGTCAGTCAGACCACCACAGTATTACCAGAGGGCCAGCCATCCAATGAGCATCCAGTGTGCTATCTAAAGCAGCCTGCCCTCGGGACTGGAGCCCTGCGCTGCCTAATGAACAACACCTCCATTTGATTACACAGGAAATGAATCATTCACTTCACTATAAACAAACCCCTCGCACCACCTCCTCCTGCCTCCCAACTCCTTTCATCTCTATCCGTCACTCTATCACTCCCTCTACACCTCTCTTCCTCCCTCCCTCCTTGTAGTACGTGATGGGCAGACAGCAGCGCTGACTCACCCAGCCTCTATATAGTGGTTGATGGCGGCGTCCAGTTGTTTCTGCTGGACCAGGTAATCTCCCCAGGCCTCCTCCAGTTTCACCACGTCAGCTGGGAAGGCAACACGAGCCAGTTCCACAGCTCCGCTCAGGGAAAGACGTCACAGTTACATTAACGTCAATACAGTTCACAGTTTATTCTCCAAGCTCATATCCAACTCGGTCAACAACATAATGACTGGGCTATTAATGAAATAACTAATACATACTGTATGAATGGTCTCGTCCTAACCACTACACACTGGCGATATTCATTCTTATATTCACCCTCAGTGCTGTGTCAGGCCTACCTTTCCTGAAGGCGTTACCCTTGCGGTAGCAGTCCAGAGCCCTCTGGTTGTTCCTGATCTTCTCAAACAGATCTCCTGCCTGATCATGGGAGAGAGGAAAGTTACTTAGTTCAACTCAACTTCCTCCCTCTCATTAAGTCACTTACAGCGCCTCTGGTCCATAACCAGATGGTTCAAGAGCAGAAAGAGAAAGAAACAGAGAGAGAGAGAGAGACATTCAGAGAGAGAGCAAGAGAAAAAGAGCAGACCGAGAGAAAAGCAGAAGGCCGACTAACATCCTCCCAGACACATCCTTTATTAAGACAGACATACACTTTCCCTGACATCGGTTCTGAGGAGAGGAGTCATCCACCACAGAGACACAGGCAGGAAACAAAGGTTCACGCTGTACACAGAGACACTGAGCTAGAACACATTTGTCTCTCTCTGCACCAACTTCACCTGCCTTACCAGAGACAAACCAACTTCTCTATCACACACAAATCACATTGCGAGACAATCACTCCGAGTCGCTCTGGGCCTCTCCATCAGGAGCGCATGGCAGGATCTAAGCAACCTTTCACCTCATTCCATTAAGACTTTTACTCTGTCGCTGGACACGATACTCGTCTTGAAGAAGCCTCGTGTAACGACAGCCGCCGAGTTCGCGGTGTGATTTTGCAGCAGTCATGACACCCACCCTCTCATAGAACTCTCCCTTGATGAGGGCAGCCGCGATCCTGTTGATGACGTCAGAGTTGGTGACCAGCTCCTCGCGGCTCATAGCCAATCGGGCGGCCTTGGCCGGTAGGCCCGCCTTGAGGTAGAGGTTGATGGCGCCCGTGAAGTCCTCCTCCCCCTCCTTGACCTCGCCGGCCTTCTCATCCTGGTTGGTCTCCATCAGCCACTGGTAGTAGCTGTGACGCAGGTTGTCCAGCTCTGGGTGGCCCTGGGAAGACACTCCTTCAATAAGGGCTATGTTGCAGTTTCATGGGGGAAAAGCTCTGTTATTATTATTAATTGTTTTGCAGATAGCTGATAAAATAACAATGCCGTGTGCGGGTAGTACAGTCTCTCAGTGTTCGTTTACCTTGGACTCAGCCACAGCGATGCAGTCGTCCCACATGTGAAGCTCCTGATACATCTCCATCACCTCATCAATGGCATTCTACAGAGCGGTCACACAACACATCGACACACATCCCGGTGAGACTGGGGAGGCTCTTCATGCTTTCCCTAGAGAGCAAACGCTTCACTGAGTTGTATAGTGTTAGACAGACATTCCAACATTCAAGTTACACCCTCCTACCTGCTCCATATAGTACACCTCAGCCAGTTTGTAGTTCTTGTCCAGCATGGCGAGGCGTGCTTTGACTTGGTAGAACTCGGTGCCATCACCACCCTGGAGATTAGACAAGGCAAGTGTCACATAAGACCAACTTCAACATGTTTCTGAAAGGCTACAGGGTATGGCATGTCCTTTCTATCAGACTGGGGCGGGCCGCCCTGCATTCAACAATGGTAAACAGGTGCTGGGGTTGCGTGTGTGTGCATTCATGTGTGTGATTCGCATTAATGGAGTTTAATAGCCCAGTGGAGCAGAGTGATGTAATGGATGGATTGACTGGCCTGGCCAGTCAGGGAGCAGCTGTGCTGGCAGGGGTGCCAATGTGTCCATGCTCCAGGGGGCAGAGAGACCCACACAAGGGCCCCAACAGACACCCAGGGCTGAGCCCCGTGGCCCCAGATGGGACACCTGGATTAGATTGCCTCCAACTCAGGGCCTGGATGACGATGGACCCAAACTAGAGCCTCCAACACTACTCAGTATATCTACTGCCAGTTATGAAGGGAGGTGTGGACCGGCGATGCATGACAGACCAACACACTACAGTACGTACGTATTCCTTTGAGACTTGGTCAGCGATGTTGTTAGTCTGGTTCAGAAAGCGAGCTTTGGAGACATCCCCCAAGGCAGCGAAGCACCTAAAAAACACACAAAACAACTTAAGGGACACTGAGGGCGCAGCAAAAACAAATGTGTACAGACAAAAAAACTCTTGACATAACCTCTTCAACAAACACCGAGGCCGTTCTATCGACAGCCTTCAGCCATGCTACAGCGCCGGGGTGAACATTTCAACGGCTTTCCAACTTAGGCTGCCTGTATCGCCAGCTTTCGGGGAAGTTGCATCACACTAATAAGCTGCGTTCGCAATCAAAAGAGGAGCATCTCTTTTTAGCTACCCTACCCTCCTTCATTTACATTCTCCTCTGCAGACAAAACCTTTTTTTCCCCCCTCTGCATGATTTATGTAAATCAACCCCCATACATCAGGAACGGCCGCTGCGTTACTGATGCCATGCTACAGTCAAATATAACTTTCACCCTGCAGAAAAAGACAAAGACAAAGAAGAAAAAAAAAAATCACAAAAGCTTAAGTAAGCACCACCAGGGTAAGTTAAGTGAGTCCTATTGAGAGAGATAGCTTTTTCTAGCCAGGGACACATCTTTCAACGTGGCACAGAGTACTCTCAGTTCTGGGTGAACTGCTTAGCGCTGTACTATTTCTCCCCCCAGTCACGTACGCATAGCTCAGATAAAAACACTGAGGAGGGAGGAGGCTGCTCCGGGTTAAACGTCTTCACGGGAGGCGAGTCACTTTTCACAAGTTAAAACGGAGAGAGAGCGAGAGAAAGGATTGTATTAGTAGATAAGCCTAACGGTGCTGTTGTTTAGGTTTTACCGAGCCCCCTCGGGGACACGCACGACGACATGAGTGGAGAGTGTGTATGTGTATGTTGAGGCATGAGTGGAGAGTGTGTATGTGTATGTTGAGGCATGAGTGACGCAGTATGCGTGTGGTCCCCCGTTGTGCTGACCTCTCTGCGATGTGGAGCTGGCGGGCCTCCAGAGACAGTTTGCTCAGAGTTTTCCACATGGCCTCCGTCTCCGAGGACATCTCCAGAGTCTCCAGGAACGCTGTAGCTCTGAGGGAACACACACACACACACACACACACGAGAGTCACAGCAGGACCATCCACAGGGACAGCTCACAGCAGGACCATCCACAGGGACAGCTCACAGCAGGACCATCCACAGGGACAGCTCACAGCAGGACCATCCACAGGGACAGCTCACAGCAGGACCATCCACAGGGACAGCTCACAGCAGGACCATCCACAGGGACAGCTCACAGCAGGACCATCCACAGGGACAGCTCACAGCAGGACCATCCACAGGGACAGCTCACAGCAGGAGCATCCACAGGGACAGCTCACAGCAGGACCATCCACAGGGACAGCTCACAGCAGGAGCATCCACAGGGACAGCTCACAGCAGGACCATCCACAGGGACAGCTCACAGCAGGACCATCCACAGGGACAGCTCACAGCAGGACCATCCACAGGGACAGCTCACATCCAGGGACAGCTCACAGCAGGAGCATCCACAGGGACAGCTCACAGCAGGACCATCCACAGGGACAGCTCACAGCAGGACCATCCACAGGGACAGCTCACAGCAGGACCATCCACAGGGACAGCTCACAGCAGGAGAGAGCAACAAAGTGTAACTAGAAATAACAGATTCAACAGAAAAACAACCCTCTTTTTTTGCAGCTATACGGTGACAGTTTGAACACAGGGAGTTTTCCACCTAAGCATTTTTTCGGTCCTCCTAAGTCCAAACAGCGTACAATTGAATTACCAAAATAAAAGCTACATAGTCAGAGAGAATTTAAGATTCCCAAAACAATGAATATAGCAGTATTCATTTTGTGAGTTTGTCTGAGCAAGATAACACAGTATTAGCCATGGCCAAATGAATAGAATTCATTGTATGAAATGTTCTGAAATGCACACATTTCTCTACAGTGTCAAGATGGTGGCTTGTAAAATGTTCTACAAAATTCAGCCGCTCAGAAAGGGGCCGACAGCACCCGTTGCCACGACCCCACCACCTAAGCCCCTCTTTGAAGAAGAAAAGTGGCAGTTGTCAAAATAGACTACATGCACTTCAAATAGGCGGCATTGAGTGTGGAATGCGGACCAAAATAGTTGCATTCTAAACCCACATTAATTCCACCCTGGATGTTGCACAATTAGGGATCTTATCAAAAACCAATTCAGCAACTGGAATTGTATTACATTGTAAGCTGCCACTTTTGTGCATTCCGAAAGACCCACTGCATTCTTAAAAGGTATATACTAACCTATAATAGTCGCCATCGTCAATAGCTGTTCCAAACTCGATAAGGCCCTCGTCCAAGGTGTAGGACACAGTGTTGACCCCCTCAGTCACAATCACCTCTGTCTTACCATTGGACCTCTCCAGATCCACCACATCCCCCTGTGGAAAACAGAGAGGCCAAATCAGCCCTATTCTCAGCCCTTGTAGTTCTACCTGCTAGGAGATAATTACACTGTGTGCCTTTCACTGCACTCAGAGACTTAATCAAAGGTTCGTCAAGACAGAGGAGGACAATAAGAACACAGGCATTACTAAATGAATGTTTCTGAGCGGCTGGGGGTGAAAAAGAAGAGCGACACACAGTCGGTCACATTGGGAATTAAACTTCAAGGTCTATAAACAGAAAGTAGTCAGCTCAGTAGTTCAGCCACACGGTGACGAACGTTAGCCCTGCCAGTAGCATTTGAGCTGGCCGGACCCTCCCCCCCACCCCACTGCCCCTGCGCTCACCCTGAGGGGGAACATGGTGGCTCTCTCTGGGCTGTCGATGTTGTACCACACACACAGGTTGCCTCTGTTCTGGCTCACCACCACGTCACTGCCAGGAACCCACTGCACGTAGGAGCAGAAGCTCAACACTGTGGTCTTAACACTGCTCTCTATGTCATACAGGTGGAGCTGAGGGAGAGAGGGAGAGAGAGAGAGAGAGAGATGTATTATATTATTATATTATTTATATATTCACTTTGTATGTTGTCTACCTCACTTGCTTTGGCAATGTTAACACATGTTTCCCATGCCAATAAAGCCCTTGAATTGAATTGAATAGAATTGAATTGAATTGAATTGAATTGAATTGAGAGAGAGAGAGAGAGAGAGAGAGAGAGAGAGAGAGAGAGAGAGAGAGAGAGAGAGAGAGAGAGAGAGAGAGAGAGAGAGAGAGAGAGAGAAGCAGGTATGTTACTCAAATAAACTCAAATCCGAGCAGTAATGCACCTTTCAAAACCAGAATTTCAGCTCTACTGGGTCCTCAACAACAAATTCTAAACCATAGCGAAACATCTGAGTACAATGAGCCACTTTTCAGTCAAAAGCTCCCAAAGGGATTCCCAATTAAAATGCTTGGCATCCTTTGCCCAGGGCGAGCACATCAAACAGAGCTCTAGGCAGCCCGTTACTTTGAGCTGCTGCTGCTGCCTCACCCGCAGCTTCTTGTCCCTGAAGAGTAGCTTGCGCCCCGTCTCATTGAGCTCCAGCCAGTCAATCTTGGAGTCGTGGTTGATGGTTCCCAGGTTGTATCCGCCGGCCAGATCCACTGTGAGTGGGAGGGAGAGAGATTACCTGAGCTGTGCCTCGAGGTCGTAGCAGCAATCAATGACTGGTGGCATCGAGAGACCGAGAAGGAAAACATTCTCAACTCCAGAGTTTGTACTAAGAGGGTAGGTGGTGTATCGTGTTTAAAGCCACATTATATATCTATATATCTGCTAGAGACAAGAGATAAAACGGTATGTTGTAAGTGAGGGGCCTACAGAACAAAGCCATGATGCAATATGAATATGTCAATGTTCACAGTAGTATACATCCACTCTGACAAACATCTATGATTCTCTAATGGATCATGTGACAGAAAGGTCTGGCATCGCTTCTCCTTTTATCCTGTAATCAAGCTTCTGAGAAGCTAAAATAGCATTTTCCAATTTACACTTTCAGAGCGAGGGAGGGAAGGAAAGAGGGAGGGAAGAGGGAGGGAGGGGAGAAGCGACAAAACAAAAAGAGAAACTGCTCCTGTCATTCAAAGGGGAGAAATAAATTGGATGGAGGTTGTTTCTCATTTTCACCACCTGAACAAAAAAACTGTTCAGCAGCGACAGAAGGAAATGCCTGGACTTAATTAGCACAGGAAGTGGACAGGGCTTGGGCAGATGGCGCTCAGCTCAGCCCTGCACTGCACTGTGGCGGGGTCTGGGCTTGGGCCGTGCTTTAGACTCTACACCGCCGCCCACCACCCGCCCACCATGGGGTCAGCGCCTAATTGAAAGGCCCGTTATCTGGAAGCGGCATATGCCTGTTTGTCTCAGCATCATTCTTTACCGGCCCTCACAGGCGCTAGTGTCTTAAGTTGCCCCAATGGAGAGAGGGGAGGAGTGGGGTAAGAGAGGGATGGGGTGGGCCCGCTAAAATCAAACAGTCGTTTACCTAATCAATACCTAGCAACGTGGGGACCAAGTCGCTCGGAGCAGCGCCTGCCTGCCTTTACATGAATGGGTATCATCCATCACAAAAAGGGCAGGTCAGCGTCTTTGTGTGTTAGACTCTCTTTATCTGCAAATAAGAATTGGATGGGAGGGCTGGGCTAGAACTTGGCCTTGGAGTGAAGGTGACCGACAATTTTAGTTAAAATATTTAGCAATTACTTCACACGGTCACTCTGGATGCAAATTCCTTCACTAGATAGTAATAGCCTCGATAAAAACACATGACAAGATTTTACATTTCTGGAAAAACTAAGCCTGAGAATAGAAAGCTGTAGTCAACAAGCACCAGAGTCATAACCTTGGCTTGACCTTGACCAGAAGACAACCCTTCTGCAGCACAGAAGTCATGTCTTCGTGTCCTCGGTTCGCCATCTCTAGGAGCATACACTCTGCATCACACATATTCATGACATTACACACACACACTTACCAATGGCAATGGTCTTGATGTCAATCAGGTAAGCTAACTTTTTGTTGCCTTCAACCCCCCTCTGTTTCCTCTCATTGAGACGAACACTAGAGATGCAGACACAGTAAGCAGAGGGGGAATGTTAAAACTGAACATCCAAACATTAGCACAGAAATATCTCCAATCTGACAATCTTGACAGCCTGAATACATTAGGATGGATTTGTAATGACTAACTTTGGGCACTGAAAACGGACTTGACAGCTGCATGCAAAACGCTTACCCTTCTCATGCATTCAAAGTATGCCCGACTGTCATGTGCAAACAAAAGCTCAACACTACCACCTAGTGACCATTCTTCACGTAAGAGTAGAAGACAAGCAAACAATGTCTCAGTGACGTTCGAAAATGCAACCGCTTTCTATAATATAATATGCTGTAAATATATGCATTACGAGGAGAATGAGTGAAAGCCAACCTGATTAGATGTGGGTTCATGAACTCAGTTCTCACTGATCCCAGGATGTCGTTGCTGCCGTACTCCACCAGCGTCAGCTCCCCAGCGTTGAAAATCATACACACCTGACACCACACATCACAGTCAGCAGCTGACTCCCTACCATTAGGAGAGAATTCTGAATTCCTATGTTCAAGAAGCAATGACAGGCAGTTAACAGGGACATGACGTGTATTTTATTATTCATCAGTTGGGATTGCAGAACCTGACAACTCCTCACTACAGCACATAAACTGCAGACAAGGCTAAACAGGGACAGAAGAATGGAATCGTACCGTTTCATTTTCAAAGAAGAATTTTTCATTCCCCCCGGAGCCTTGCCATGCAACCTGAAAAAAGAATGGAAGAGGGGTCTTTGTTTACCCGGGGCGAAGTGCGGTGGGCGTCACTTCCTGCTTTACACTACCTCACACACACATACATACTGCAGCCTGTTATCGCGTATGTCTGTCATTTTCGACAGCAGCACTCCAGCTCCAGTGAAGGCTCTTTGAGAATTATCCGTTAAACAGGGATTAGCACACCGAACCGTGACAGCCCTTGAACTTTTAAAACAAGTCCTTGGAACTTCCAATAGAGCAATTTGTTTCTCACTGTGCCACAGACAATATGGGAGAATATTCGCACAGAGGAGGGGACGGTGGCCCATAAAAAAACATCTCTTGCACTTAGTGTCTTGATTCTTCCAATGGCTCACTTCAAATTTGAGTCTGTATACCACACACATGAGCAGGTAGAGAAAGAATTACCTGAACTAGCAGAGTAAAGGATTCGTGAATGGCCGGACCATCATACCTCACTGAGCTTGTTGGAGGCCAGGTCTCCCAGTAGCAGGGTATCAGAAGTGTGGCCCACCAGATAGCGGTCCTTCCCCATGATCTTCACCTCGTCTATCTCATAGCCGTAGTGGGACTTCAGCACCACCCGCATCCCTGTCGACAGGTTCTTTACAATCACCTGGAGACACATTGTTCAGTTAGTAAGTCAGAGCCTCAAACCCGCAAGGAAATAAGTGACAAAGAACTGTTGGGAGGGTGGTGTGATGATAAGTGAAGCTCAATACAACCATGTCTCTGAGCCACAACTCAAGGACTCAAGTTGAACATACCCCGTCAGATTAACTGCAGTGCCCCGCTATCGTTCTGAACTGAAGGCGGTGAATACCACAACGTACCTGACTCAGTCCCACATAAGTCATCTCAAATTTGTTCTTGTAGATGCTCCTCCGTAGGCAGCAGTCAAACTGTTCCACTCCCCCACACAGTGTACCCTGAACACAGGGATTGACAAAAACATGTTTATGAAGCTGTCACAAAAGTTAGAATTGCGAAAAGCTGTGAAAGGCAACGTGTAGTCTACTTTCTACAGTACTGGGAGCTAAAATCAAGTATTTCATTACTGTTTGCGAACAGGTGTGTTCATTCATGTATGGTTACTCACTGCACAGAGGCGTGAGCCATCCTTCTTCCAGGCCAAGGCAGTGATGGTGTACAGGTTTGGAATCTCTTTAGGGGATGCTTCGTCCCATGCACCTTTCCGAGGACCCCAGTTGAAGACTCTCAATCTGAAATTATATAATTTGAACAAAACAGTTTATCACTCAGAACTTCCTGCTTCCAAGCAATGTAAGATACATTTGTAATATCATGCTTATTACTTGTATACTGATGTATCAAAATGAAGACTGACCGGTCATAGCTGCCGATGACCACAGACTGTCCACTGGGACTGGTGGCAGCCACAGTGAACTCTTTCTCCGAGCGGTCTCGGCTGTAGTCAAAAGTCTGCTGGATGTGACCCTCCCTGCCATAGGCCACTATCTTCTTGTCACATCCAGCCACTATGATGCTATTGGTGCCCCATGCCAAGGCATATGGTGGGCAAGGGTGGGTCAACAATTTGCCCTGTAAAAAGATTGGAGAGACATGCATCAACGCATCTACCTGATAAGATGTTTTTTTGTTAACAGTGAAATGTGAGAGCAAAAGGTTTGACCCAAGGAGTACTATGAGAAAATTCCAAGGGACACATTGAAATGATTTAATGTCCGTATTGGGTACAGTACCTGAGATTCTCCTGAGCCTTCGTCATCAAAGAAATATCTTACAACAGTCCCGTCTGCATGGCCTGAGAGCATGCCCTTCCCAGAAACACTAGCAGACAGAGAGGAGTACAGCATTAGAGCTACAACATCAGACTATAACTTTGAATGAGAGGGTTTAAAGAAAGAAAAAGAAAGGCACATACTTTGAAGTCAATGAGACAACATAGGAATCTGTCCCGTAGACCGTAGATGACTTGTTTGTTTTTGTGTTGGCAAGGCGAACCTGGGAGGAAGCAAACTAAACTTATCAAGATCCAACACAATGTTCAGAAAACTCATAGTACTTCCTGTTATTGAAAATACTGGCAGTAAAAAAACATTGATTGTGTAAATGACTTACCTTTCCCTCCGTTAATCCAAAAACGATAGCGTGTTCTGCTGGCCATAGCAAACAAGTCAGAGCACTCTGGAACACAATGAGATTGCTTTTAAATTGACTGTTGTTTGTATTAACTCAAAAGAGAGCTTGGACATAGTTCTATCTCATCCCAGAAATGTGTGATTACTTACTGTCTGTACAAATTTGTTGCAGATGACCTTTTTCTCGCCCCTGTGAGAAATAAAGAAGAAACATCACACTTGAAACAAAGAGGTGGTAGAGAGGGCCATCTGTGAATCTAAACCCAGCCGAAATACAAATACCAGAAGCATTCTTACCATTCCTCTCCGATTTTGTAGACATAGATTATGTTATCAGTTTGGGCAATGGCAATTTTTGTGGAGTCAGGAGAAAATGCCATGGCCTTGACAACATAGCTCTTCTTTCCATACTGCAAGAAGATACATTTCACAAGACCATTATCATTCTATCGAAAATCCAGATTCAGTTGCAAGCTGTGTGCGAGTGTTTCTGGGAAAAGCTTCCGGTATCAAACTGGTCAGATAAAAAGTTGTGTGTACACCATTGATGAGAGGATTACATGATAGTCAAACTTGACAACTGAGATGCCTACTAACCTTAGAGTCTGCAGGCTTAGTAGAGAACTTATCCCTTTTCTCTCCTTGCTCATCGTACAGTAAGACCACTCTGTCCACAGTGCATACAGCAAATTTGCCATTATTCGGTGCCCATGTCATACAAGTCACTTTTGCAGCTCCCTCCTGTGGTAAAGGGACAACAAATTGGATACCATGTCAGTATAGTTACTTCACATGGGTAACTAGCTGTAACCTCAGTGAACCTGGCAGTGTTTTTCTTCAATCCTGCCTCTGGACACACACCAAAAAGTCTACACACCCTGACCTCTAGGACCTTCAGTTGAAGAAAAAAAATGGACATAAATTAGCTAACGTTAGTAAAAAGTTATCTAGCTAGTTAAGGACACTTGCTGAGGCTTGCTAGATATCAATCAAGCAATCAATCAAATGTATTTATCAAGGCCTTTTTACATCAGCAGATGTCACAAAGTGTTATACAGAAGCCCAGCCTAAAACCCCAAACAGCAAGCAATGCAGACGCACAAAGACATTGTTCATCTGGATATCGCCACATGAAACCGAATCTCATCGGGATCCAGTTGTATACATTTCACATCTGTATTATTCTGGATTATTGACGCTGGTGAAACCTATGCTGTTCCCTTTTAAGGTGGGAATTGAATAAGTAATTGTGCCTAAGTGACAGTATACTCTGCACCACATGTGTGCCATCAGACCATCTGAAAGACATGACCAGATTGAGAAAAGTGCTGTGAGATGAAGGGACAGATAACAGCAATAGCCTAGGTTAGAGACCTAAAGGCACTAAGTGTGGAGATTTCTGTTTAGTGTGATGCAGGAAAATAAGAGACTGCTACACATTCAGTACATAACACATCGAGGCATACTAGGGCTAGCTAGCAGCAAGCTAACGTTAGTCATCAAAGCATTCTAGTTTGTTAGCTAACGTTAGCTGTGGTGGTTAACGTTACTAGCTACTGTAGTAGTAAAATGGCCGAGCTTACTTGGGGCGTTAAAAGCGTCTTCAGATGCTTTAGTTGCATGGTTGAAATCTATACTAATCTATGTAACTGATGTAATGTGTAGTCTTTATAATATAATCCCGAAGTTACTGCTGTTTACGTTAGCTAACGTTAGAATTGGTTATGTTGATAATGGAGGCAGACATTTTTCAAAACATCCGTTCACCCTGGTTACAGTTGTCTGGCACGTATGTGGGCGTGTTACCCAAAAACGTCTGACGACAGCACGCACGAATGTATGCAGAGCTTGGATATATATATCTATGTTTTACATTTTAACTATAAAATATTTGTAAATATAATAACAGCTAGCAAAGCTAGCTTGACATCGAAACGCATCAAATAGAACAGTGCTATGGAAATGCAAAAAAAACTACATTGGAGATGCCGGGGATTGAACCCGGGGCCTCATACATGCAAAGCATGCGCTCTACCACTGAGCTACATCCCCATTCTAACGCTTAGCCTCGGAATAGCTGATATGATATCGCTATTAGCTGTTTAAGATGGGTGAAAAAGTGAGATCTTACACGATTCAAACAGTGCATCATTTTTTAACCCTCCTATTATGTTGAGGGTCAATTTGACTCATTTCCACGTTTTAGTTGTCTAAAATATTAGCTACCCTCTTTTTCTCCATGAAATTAAATTACTTTTCCTCATTTAGGGTCATGAACCTAACTTCAAAATGTGGACACGCTGATGTCTTGTGGAATGTCTGTGTAGATTGTGTACACAAACACAATGTTATGGGTAATTTTGACTGCCAAATCAAGGCAAAGGTAAGAATCTCTGGATTATGAAACAGATGGAGATATTTGTGATGTTCCTCTGGGTACCAGCTCAAGTGGGAGTAGAGGGGAATGAGGAGGTGGATGTGATCGCCAAGCAGGCTCTTAAACATCCTAACGTTGAGCTGGAATTGTCAATCAGTAAAGCAGAAGCGAAGGAGTTGATAAGAACAGTGGTTAAAAATAAGTAACAAGAGTTGTGGAACAGGGAGAGGAAGGGAAGACCCCTGTATAAGATCCAGGAAAAGGTGGGGGCAGGGAGATCCTCAGGCCGAGTGTTATGCAGGTGAATGAGGACCCAAAAGCGACTTGGCGAAAACAGAGTCTTTATTCCAGTAAAGGAAATAGGCAATACTCCTGGACAATCAGAGCAGAAAACAAAACATAAAAAACTTAATTCCACTCGTAGTGACGAGGACAGACTGGAGACTCGACCATTAACTGTAGGTTGCCTCGGGAAGGCACCGACCGTAGCAGACTCAGACACCTGCTCACACGCAGCATCTGAGGGAAACAAGACACGACAGGGCGAGACAAAGACACAGCACGGCGAACATAATACAAGGATCCGACAGGACAGAAACGGAAAACAAGGGAAGAAATAGGGACTCTAATCAGAGGACAAGATAGGGAACAGGTGTGAAAAGACTAGATGATTGAGTAGGAGAATAGGAACAGCTGGGAGCAGGAACGGAACGATAGAGAGAGGAGAGAGAGGGAGGGAGAGAGAAAAAGGGAACGAACCTAATAAGACCAGCAGGGGGAAACGAACAGAAGGGCAAGCATAATGACAAGACAATATAAGACAAAACATGACACTGAGAGAGAAGGAAGGAAAGTGTAGTCACAAGGCTGAGACTGGGACACACAAGGCTCAACAGTACATTGAAATTGGTGGGGAAACATCCGACTGTGATCATTGTCAAGAGGAGATGGAGACAGTGGAACGTGTTCTATTACAGTGCCAGAAATATGGGAGGGAAAGGGAGCAATTGTTGTTCAATTTGAGGAGTAATGGGGTTGAAGAGCCAGGATTAAGTGAACTGCTGGGAAAATCTTCAGGGGATGTTGTATTTATTTCAGTGGTGATTTTAGCATTGATATCCTGGTGGGGCAAACAAAAAACAATAACATTGTAGATGCATGCCAGCAATTCCAATACACAACACTAAACAATACATTAATTGCACTATAATGGTGACAAACGGTGCCCAACAGCAGTCCCAACACCTTACAACTGCTACACCTGACAATCAGTGGAGCCTTGTCTGGCAGCGAAAGAGTTAATTCAGCCTCATTTACTGCCTTTGAAAAAAACAGCTGATATGGCTGACTTTCTTAAACAAATGTGGTTTCTACTGACAATTGAGATGTACAAACGATGCCATAAGGGAACGACGAGTGGATAAGAGGCAATCCGTCATTTCGAAGGACGGACTTGGTCAATACAACTATTTATTCAGCACTTTTGAAATGTACAGCAACAGAATTCAGAATATGGACAGTTCTTACAATTGTCTCCCTGTACACCAAGTCAGAACAGTAAGATAAATAAAGGGGGCATATAAGCAATGAAAGCTCTTACAATATTTGATGATTACATTTCTCTAAAACAGGCTATAGGCTACATTTGCACTACCATGTCAGAACAGTAGGCGAAAGTAGGGGAAACGGGGACAAATTATTAGGTTGAGGCACATGGGTTACTAACAGCTTACTACACAACATACACTTAATATTACTTTCTTAGCTACCATATACATATCTCCCTGGTATATTACATCATTTAGGCAGCAGCATACAGTACATTTTTGTACTCACCTTGTCGTGCCTTGGACTTCACAGATAATGAGGATATCTTATTAGTCTGCCTGTTTTCAAACATCTTACAAGGTAAGCTTCGATTTGGTCTGTGTTTGAGATATAGCTACATGGGGGGCATCAAATTAGTCCTTAGGTTGTTAGGAACCACACCTGACACCACACTAAAACATCTGCCCATTTCTAGTTGTTAGGTCTATCAAACCCATTTTTTCCCTGATATTGTTCACATGTTGTGGAAGCCATTTGATGTGTTTCCAGCTCTAGTCAGCAATAATTCACTTAAAGCTTGTCAATGAAAGATGACTTTCAAAATAAAAATAAAAGTTATTTTGTGTGTGCTTGAGCTTGTTTATTCTGAACTATATACTGTAACTCCTATCTTCTGATCATTTCCTCATAATCTTCCAGATGTCATCTTTCCAAATATACCAAGTTCTTGCATGTCAGAATCATATAATTACACATGAATAGCAGTTACTTTTGGGTATGCCTATTTAGGCGGAATTCTACATTTTGCCATTACATTTAAGAAGATATATTATCAAACGGCAATTGAACCGTGAGAAATCACCTGCTGTGTGTAGAGACCAGCGGTCCCGGTTGCTGTCAGCTGGAATGTTGTCATTAATGCATTGTTTGAGTGGTTGACAAGATGCATTCTGGTCGGCGGCCAGTCACCAAAAACCGCGCCGCTTGAAAAACTGCTTGCGTTTTTCCGCCCACCACCCTATTCCCAATGAAGTCTATGAGACCTCTTTGCCACTTACCGCAGCCTGTCTGTAAGAACCTTAAGTGTTGTGGTGTTCTGTTTTTTTGCTACCACTTTTCCCAGTTGTGTAATGCTGTCCTCCTGCTTATTCTAGGGTTCAGATTGAATGCAGTGGTAAACGTGCTGCTCATAATTGACAGCAGCAATATAAATTGACATAAATTAAGCATGGCGGAACTCCTTGTTTTGAGTCTTTGTGTTTCCCTCATTCTGCTGGAGATGACCTAGTATTTCATAATAAAAATACCCTACACATCCAGTTGTTTCTCCATTTGTAACTCACCCACCTATCAGGTATCAAGGTAAGACCCAGATGCAGACCGTGTCGAAGTAACAATGTTTATTACAGCAACAGGGGCAAAGGTACAGGACAGCAGGCTCAGGTCAGGCAGATGTCAGTAATCAAGAGGTGGGGCAAAGGTACAGGACGGCAGGCAGGCTCAGGGGCAGGCAGAGTGGTCTGGCAGGTGGGTACAGGGTCAGGACAGGCAAGGGTCAAAAAAGAGAAAATAGAGACTGGGGAAAAAGCAGGAGCTCCCCCAAAATGCTGGTTGACATGACAAACTGGCAACAGACAAACAGAGTTCACAGGTATAAATACACAAGAGATAATGAGGAAGATGGGCGACACCTGGAGGGGGGTGGAGACAATCACAAAAACAGGTGAAACAGATCAGGGTGTGACACACCAAAAATCACAATATGCTGTTTTACATTTTGTGCTATTTGTGCTTGTCTAATCCCTAAAATGGAAAAGCAGAAAAATCTATGCGCTCTTGTATAGTAAGAAGAGTTCATATGGTGCTATTCGATATCCCTTTTTGGCATTGATGAATAAATCATTGAATCTTTACTTCAAGTCAGATGTTTATATGTTATGAATAAAAAGCATATCTATATAGATTGTTAAATATTTGGATTTCTTTAACACAATGTGATTGTTGAAGTTCAGGTGTTTGACGTGATTGATGGGCGACTAGGTGCATTTTTGTCAAATAAATATGCTTATTCATGAATGATTATGAGTTCATCTGGCTTTGAATCTGCAAAAGAATGTGTCAAGTTAGTTCTGAACATGTTAATACAGCAGTGCATTCTGACACCATGAACTTAAACACATTTCACCTCCTTCATATATTTGGCAGACATAAAGTGTAATAACGGAGCTGTGAGTTGGGAAGCAGGTCCAGGTGAAACATTTAATAAAACAACAAAACCAGGAGTGAGACAAATGCATGTGGCTAAATGCCGGTACACAAGGATAATACCAACTGCTGAGAAAACATAAGAGACATATAAAGGGGAGGACATTATGAAGGTAATGAAGTCCAGGTGTGAATCATAATGATTTAAAAAAAAATGTTTAACCTTTATTTAACTAGGCAAGTCAGTTAAGAACAAATTCTTATTCTCAATGATGGCCTAGGAACAGTGGGTTAACTGCCTGTCCAGGGGCAGAACGACAGATTTGTACCTTGTCAGGGGTTTGAACTTGCAACCTTCAATGAGGTGACGTACAGGTTACAACTACCCAAACACTATCGTATCTCACCCTCTTTTCATGTCTCCCTTCTGTCATATCCTTTCCTGCTCCTCCCCTCCGGCGTACGACGTCGCCAGAATACTCACCACCGGTCCTGGGATTCATGCACGTAATGATGAGTGCCATGTGTGCGTAATGATGAATCCCAGGACCGGTGGTGAGTATTCTGGTGACGTCGTACGCCGGAGGGGAGGAGCAGGAAAGGATATGACAGTACCCCCCCCTCTGACGACGCCGACCAAAGGGACAACCCCGAGGACGAGGAGTGGGTCAGTCCCGGCGGTGAAGGTGGAAATCACAGATGAGGTTGGGTTCCAGAATGTCCTCCACCGGAACCCAACACCGCTCCTCTGGGCCATATCCCTCCCAGTTTCACCAGATACTGGAGCCGACCCCCCACGACGTTCAGAGTTCAATAAGGATCTGACAGAGTACGCCGGACCTCCCTCAATGTCCAGGGGGGTGGAGGTGTGTCGTTGGGGGACAGTATCAGTGAGGGCACCAAGAACCACTGGCCTGAGAAGGGAGACATGAAAAGAGGGTGAGATACGATAGTGATTGGGTAGTTGTAACCTGTACGTCACCTCATTGACCCTCCGGAGAACATTGAACGGCCCCACAAACCGGGGGCTCAGCTTTTACCCCTTTTTCTCCCCAATTTCGTGGTATCCAATTGTTGTAGTAGCTACTATCTTGTCTCATCGCTACAACTCCCGTACGGGCTCGGGAGAGACGAAGGGTGAAAGTCATGCGTTCTCCGATACACAACCCAACCAGCTGTACTTCTTTTTAACACAGATCGCATCCAACCCGGAAGCCAGCCGCACCAATGTGTCGGAGGGTACACCGTGCACCTGGCAACCTTGGCTTGCGCGCACTGCGCCCGGCCCGCCACAGGAGTCGCTGGTGCACGATGAGACAAGGACATCCCTACTAACCAAGCCCTCCCTAACCCGGACAACGCTAGGCCAATTGTGCGTCGCCCCACGGACCGGACCCCCCTGTCGCGGCCGGTTACGACAGAGCCTGGGCGCGAACCCAGGGACTCTGATGGCACAGCTGGCGCTGCAGTACAGCACCCTTAACCACTGCGCCACCCGGGAGGCTGGGCTCAGCTTCTTACAGGGCAGGCGGGGTGGGATGTTCCTGGTAGAGAGCCAGAAGCGGTCCCCAGGATGGAACACAGGGGTCTTCACTGCAGTGGCTGTATGCCTGTTCCTTCTGACGATGGAAGGAACCACTCATCTACCGCAGGGGCTGAGGTCTGGCCCGGTTTCCACGGGGCCAGGGCCGGCTGGTAACCCAAAACACACTGGAAGGGGTCAACCCAGTGGAGGAGAGACGTAGGGAGTTCTGGGCGTACTCTGCCCAGGGAAGGAATCGTGCCCACTGACCCTGCCGGTCCTGACAGTGACTCCTCAGGAACCTCCCCATCTCCTGGTTCATCCTCTCCATTTGCCTGTTGGACAGAGGCTAATACCTGGAAGTGAGGCTGACCGTAACCCCGAGCTTCTCCAAGAAGGCCCTCCAAACTCGTGAAGTGAATTGGGGGCCACGGTCGGAGATGATGTCCTCGGGAAGGCCATAATTCCAGAAAACCTGCTGGAAGAGTGCCTCAGCAACCTGGAGAGCAGTGGGGAGACCAGGAAGAGGGATTAATCTACATGACTTTGAAAATCTATCCACTACCACAAGAATGGTGGTGTAACCATCGAGAGGTGGGAAGATCGGTTACCAAGTCAGTGATAGATGTGACCAAGGTCAATGATGTGACCAAGCGGCAGGAGCTTCCCTGCTGGAGCATTCCGGGGGGACTTAGTTTGAGCACATACGGAACAGCAGTTCTATAGGACTCTCAACCGATGTGGCTCCACAGGGGACAGGGAAGCAGGTCTTCCGGGCATTCAGATGACCAGTCTGTGATTTTCATCCTCGACCATGAGATTGTAGGTTTATGGAGTTGGATCCAAGGGAGGCCGAGGAAGATTTTGTGAACTGGTGCACTTGAAGAAGGAGATGCTCTCCTGGTGATTGTACTCCATGGTGAGGGTGAGTGGTTGAGTGATGTGTGTGATGGTCCCAGATCTTAATGGCCGACAATCGAGACCTTGAACCGTAAAAGGAGAGGAGAGCAGGTAGATGGTACTGTTGAGGGAGGAGGCAAGGGTCTGATCCATAAAGTTCTCTGCAGCGCCGGAATCCACAGTGCATGAGGGACAGTCAGCCAGAGTGAAGGACACCAAAAAGAGTCGAGCACGAAGAGCTGAATCTGGAATACTCACTCCTGATCCAGGGGATGAAACATCACGTGACTGTCCCTCTGCTCTAGTGGATCCCGGATTCTGACATATAAGAATCTAGTTCCTCCTCTCCTTTCGACCAGACATCTATAGCCCATTCCAATGCCCACCAGGTCAGTAGAGAAATAACCTATTCTCCCCAATTAAGGTGGCACCAAACAAGAGTTCGATCTTGTGCTAATGGCTGGAGCGGAATGGGTGGCATGGTATCAAATACATAAATTACATGGTTTCCATGTGTTTGATGCCATTCCATTTGCTCCGTTCCAGCCATTATTATGAGCCGTCCTCCCCCCAGCAGCCTCCACTGCTGCACTGTAGGCAGCAACGTTTGAACAATCCCCTTGTTTGAATTGGTCTTAAAATCTTATTTTATTCAGTGAATTCTATATGGGGGTTGGCGGCCAACTTTAAGCTGCATTACCACTACCAACCGGACTGAAGTGTGGACCAAAGACAGTGAAGGTCTAATCCTACCCAATTATCCTGTTTCCCTAAGAAATACTTAATAATAATAATCAGCCATCTTACTACACTTTTGTCTCTTCCCTTCTCAGTGCACCTGACGACATCGCTACTTCTACCTTTTCCTGGATCTTATACAGGTGTCTTCTCTTTCTCTCCGTGGTTCTAAAATCCCCTATGGGAAAAATGAATGATGTGAATACAATTAAAAATGCACTGATGTGTAATATTGTTAGTACTGTAACAATAAAATAAAAATAAATTAATATATAAATAAAAAATGAATGATGAAATAACGATTGGAACCATTTCCGTGTTTGACCGCTAGGGTTTATGGGTATTATGACGTTTTCACTGTGGGGTTCTATGTAAACACGGTGAGGTCGCTGAAAAGTTCCACACTGTTAGTGCGGCATGCGGACCTAGCGCTCAGTTTTCGGCATACAACATTCCTTCATGTCGTTTTTGACGCTTTATTTAGTTTGCAAATAAACCAACACAATAATTTGTATTTCTTTTAACTTAGCCATTTTCAAGCAAGATTTTTGCTCGTGCATCCTCATTAGCATCTGGCCAGCGTGTGTTTCACGTGGGCAAGCATTGCGGAACTGAAGCATCGATCCGACAAAAAGCTGATATTGCTTCCCATAATCGAATCGAAGACTGTTGATTCTGTACAATTACAGTATTGACTATTTTATTTAAAAAAAAATGGCAACCCTGATTTTAGAAGATGGGACCACGTTCAAGGGCCGCCTTTTCGGGGCAAATGCGTCAGTGTCTGGTGAAGTTGGTAAGTCGTATTTTATGAGGAGAAAGCTAGTTAGCCCATCGCATTGCAACATCTGTCTAATGTAGTTATGTTATAAGTTATACAGCTATTCTCATGGGTAACGTTAACTACCTATATGTTACCCACAAAGTCAAATTGTATGGCTAAACGTCGCTCTATTTACCCAAAACTCTTGCCGGTGTGCGCCTAGTGGTCTGCATGTAACCCCCAAAGTTGCGCGTGCCCTGTAGTAGTATGACCCATAACCTCTGACCCCCTCATTTATCCTTATTTCGGCTAAGCATTTTAGCTCACCCTGTTCCTAACTATAACCTAATTCTCCACCTAATCAGAACTCAATTTCAGTCACTTTGAACAATTTATGAACATGTTTCTCCTATATTGTCCTTGCTGTTGATTTATTTTGTATTTTTTAACCCATATTTAACTAGGCAAGTCAGTTAGCAAATTCAATAATGGCAATACCCCGGGCCCTATGGGACTCCCAATACGGCCGGATGTGATACAGCCTGGATTCGAGCCAGGGACTGTAGTCTCTTGCACTGAGTTGCAGTGCCTTAGATCGCTGCGCCACTCAGGAGCTCACCGCTGAACCGTGTCCCATACATTGTAATGGAGATGTAGCTGGCATTAACTTAGATTGTAAGGTCTAGTTCTTTCAATCCACATGTACTAATAAATGGAGCACAATGCACATTTCCATAGTTCAAGTTGCATCACCTTTTTCAAAATGTGCCAAATCTGAATTGAATCACTTCTCACTAATTTGCACTTTGCTATGAAAACTGACAAGTTGACCTGATAATTTTTTTCCAGTGTTCCAGACAGGCATGGTTGGCTACCCAGAGGCCCTGACTGACCCGTCCTACATGTGTCAGATCCTCACCCTCACCTACCCTCTGCAGGGCAACTATGGTATACCCCAGGATGAGGAGAGCGACTTTGGACTCAGCAAGGTGGGTGGAGTTGGCATGGAGTCAGCGTTTCACAGAAGCGTCCCAACAGAAATAGTGGGTGGAGAAAGGTATATTGCCCTCGTTGACCCCAAGCACCTGTTTGAATGGAATGTTCTATTATTTTTCCCCTTAGTGGTTTGAGTCTTCTAAGATCCACGCTGCAGCCCTCATCGTCGGAGAGGTCTCCCAGAACCCCAGCCACTGGAGCTCAGCCATGTCTCTGGACCAGTGGCTCAAAGAGCAGGGCATCCCCGGCCTAGAGGGTCAGTAGAGTTATCATTCTAAATGATGGTACTGTATCAGATGTTGTCTGAATCTGTGTTTTGATATGTGCTGTCTACAGTAGAGCCTCTACACTAGAGGTTGCAGTTAATGCTCTTGCTGTGACACTGTAGGAGTTGACACCCGTCGTCTGACCAAGAAGATCCGTGAGAAGGGTACAATGCTGGGGAAGCTGGTTGTGGACGGAACGCCCGAGGCCAACGTTCCATTTGACAACCCTGACCAGAGGAACCTTGTCAAGGAGGTGTCCATGAAGGTACGGTGTTGCTATGTTTAAGCTTGACCCTGTCATGCCTTTTTAGTGTTACGATCCTGAAACTTCCTCAATCAAATGCCAGTTGTTTTGTGTGGATTACATAACACTGAATCTGTAGCTTAACACATTGCAAGTCGGTGAAACGCCAAATGTTTTCTCTCACCACAGTGTTTAGGCAGATGCCTAATCCTTCTCAGGATGTAAGTACCTTTTCTGTCTGTGTTGAGCAGGAGCCCCGGGTGTTCAACCCCAGTGGTGCTGTCAGGATCACAGCTGTAGACTGTGGCATTAAGTACAACCAGATCCGTTGTCTGTGTCAGAGAGGGGCCTGTGTCACTGTGGTGCCCTGGGATCACCCACTGGACAGCACAGGTTAGTCACAGCTGGTTACTGCACTGGGTTTCATATACAATTCAGAGATTTCTTCCTGTTCCCTTGTTTTGCCCTCTTATCTCTCCCCTGCCTTAATCTTTACCTTGGAGCATCTGACCTGCAAAGTTAGCTCCATCCATGATGCCATGAAGTTCTATTGTATGTGAAATAGTTTCTATTAAAACATTTATTTTGGCTATGCTGACAAAGTTGTGGTCCTTTTCAGATTTTGATGGGCTGTTCATCAGCAACGGCCCTGGGGACCCCCAGTTCTGTACGGAGACCATAGACAACGTGAGGAAGGTGGTGTGTGTGGACAACCCCAAGCCTGTGTTTGGTATCTGCCTGGGCAACCAGCTTCTCTCCCTCGCCATCGGAGCAAAAACCTACAAGATGAAGTTAGTACAGGGACAGGGCACTACAGGGTTGTCCTGACTTGTCACTTTCTCTTTCTCCTCAAGACCTCCTCAGGTCTTAAGTTCTGCTTACTGTCTTTGTTTGGTTTCAAAGAGAACAAAGCCAGTGGTTCTGACTGTTTTTGCTATTGTTTGGCCCCCTCCCTCAGATGTCAGTTCTCCCCAGGCCCCTCTTTATTTATCTGGGAGCGTTCTGGTGTGAAATGAGCATTCCTGCTTAGCGTAGCAGTTTGGACAATGCCTAGTGCATTGCTGAGTTGCTGGAAAGGCCTGGTTTGTTTTGGTAAGACTCCTGGGATTGTTATGTTGTTAGCGTTCCGTTAGTCTCAAGGCCAGATGAGATGCCAGCTTCCTTTTGTCCCTCTGGAATGCCATGCAGTCAGTCAGTGGAAAGCAGAACAGTTTAGAGGATTTAAAGCAAGACCTTTGCACTGTGCATGTGTCAAGTAGGGATTCTGCAGGAGCACTATGAATCTGCATCTGGAATAGAGCTCAACCATTGAAGAAAGAATTTGACTAAAAACACTTGTCTGTTTCAGGTATGGGAACCGTGGCCATAATCAGCCCTGTATCCACAAGGGCACAGATCGCTGTTTCATCACATCTCAGAACCATGGCTTTGCTGTGGATCCCCTGACCCTGCCACAGGGCTGGGACGTGCTCTTCACCAACGCCAATGACCAGACCAGTGAGGGCATCGTGCACAACACCAAACACATATTCAGGTGCCATCTACCAATGGGAACTCATTCGCTGCTTCCAGCCTTTCAACTTGTTTAAAGGCCCAATGCAGCTGTTTTTTTTAACATCAAAACATTTCTGGGTAACACGTTAAATGTTTTATTAAAATGTGCAAAAATAGCTTTTGAGACAAACTTTCTCAAGCAAGAATTTTGCTAGGACTGTCTGAGAGGGGAAAACTATCTGGCAGAGAGGTTTAACGCATGGTGATGTCACTGTGGTAAGCCGAAACTCCTGCCAATGCAAACCTCTTGATTACAAGGCCCTGTGTATATTATATTTTCAACCAGCAACTATCAGGAAATAACACTGATCAAATGTTTTCACACTTTTACAGTGTTTTCATCAGCTGTTATACAAAACACAGGAAAACAGAATTGACTGCACTAGGCCTCTAATTGGAAAAGATGGCAGACAACAAAATAACCCTCCAAGATACAGGAAGTTGAAAATCAGATATTGTTTTACCCATGTCATTCCAGTGTCCAGTTTCACCCAGAGCACATGGCAGGCCCCACTGACCTGGTCAGTCTTTTTGATGTGTTTCTGGACACAGTCAGAGACCACAAGGAGGGCAAGAGTGGCAAACCAGGTTAGACATGCGTTCATCTCAACTGTTCTTACATATGTATTCCACCTGTAGGGTATAGTAACACCTCTCCCTTCCTCTAGTGAAGCAGAGACTGACAGAGCACCTGACCTATCCTGGATCTACCAATCCGGAGGAATTTGTTCGGCCACGCAAAGTCCTAATCCTGGGTTCTGGAGGCCTCTCCATCGGACAGGCTGGGGAGTTTGACTACTCTGGCTCTCAGGTGAGACACATTACCAATCCCAGTGACGATCCAACAGCAGGTGTTAGGAGCAATATCATTTCAGAGTATTTGAACTAATCAGACACTATGTCCAAACCTCCCCCAGGCCATAAAAGCATTGAAGGAGGAGAACATTCAGACTGTGCTCATCAACCCCAACATCGCCACGGTGCAAACCTCCAAGGGTCTGGCTGACAAGGTTTACTTCCTGCCTCTCACCCCGGAGTATGTCACTCAGGTAAGGAAGGCTAATGGAATGGCCACTGCTACATGCGCCATCCTCCAGTCACTGATTTCTGATCAGTGCTCAACAGGCAAACCATGTTTATTACATCTCTCAGGTACTCAGAACTGATAGAAGATCAGTAAAGGAGCATGGTTGACCTACGGTTGATATTCATTCAATGAGTGAGAACTGACCCTCTGCCCTATTTCACCTGTCCAGGTGATAAAGAATGAGCGTCCAGACGGGGTCCTCCTGACCTTCGGGGGGCAGACTGCTCTTAACTGCGGGGTGCAGCTGACCAAGAGGGGAGTGCTGAAGAAGTATGCAGTGCGTGTGCTGGGGACGCCGGTGGCTTCCATCGAGATGACTGAGGACAGGAAGATCTTTGTGGAGAAGATGGAGGAGATCAATGAACACGTGGCGCCCAGCGAGGCCGCTGTGTCTGTGGAGCAGGTAAGGAGAAGGGCTTGGGACAAATTTCATGCACACTCTCCTTCTCACACACACATTGACCCATACTGATTGTCACTTATACGTTGATTGGAATCAGCCTGTTAATCTGTTTGACTGTTGTGGGCTTTTGCTTTTTGATGTGTATTTTGATGTGTTCTGGTCTTTTCTGTGTGTCCTAGGCGGTGGCGGCTGCAGAGCGTATTGGCTACCCTGTCCTGGTGCGCTCGGCCTTTGCCCTGGGCGGATTGGGCTCTGGCTTTGCCAATAACCGGGAGGAGTTGACCTCTCTGGTGACATCTGCCTTCGCCCACACTTCCCAGGTCCTAGTGGACAAGTCCCTGAAGGGCTGGAAAGAGATTGAGTATGAGGTGGTCAGAGACGCCTATGACAACTGTATCACAGTAAGTAAAGGGACATCACTATGCATATATTTGTTACTATTTATTTTATTTTTATTTCACCTTTATTTAATCAGGTAGGCTAGTTGAGAACAAGTTCTCATTTGCAACTGCGACCTGGCCAAGATAAAGCATAGCAGTGAGAACAGACAAAGCAGAGTTACACATGGAGTAAACAATTAACAAGTCAATAACACAGTAGAACAAAAAGGGGAGTCTATATACATTGTGTGCAAAAGGCATGAGAAGGTAGGCGAATAATTACAATTTTGCAGATTAACACTGGAGTGATAAATGATCAGATGGTCATGTACAGGTAGAGATATTGGTGTGCAAAAGAGCAGAAAAGTAAATAAATAAAAACAGTATGGGGATGAGGTAGGTGAAAATGGGTGGGCTATTTACCAATAGACTATGTACAGCTGCAGTGATCGGTTAGCTGCTCAGATAGCAGATGTTTGAAGTTGGTGAGGGAGATAAGTCTCCAACTTCAGCGATTTTTGCAATTCGTTCCAGTCACAGGCGGCAGAGAACTGGAACGAAAGGCGGCCAAATGAGGTGTTGGCTTTAGGGATGATCAGTGAGATGCACCTGCTGGAGCGCGTGCTACGAATGGGTGTTGCCATCGTGACCAGTGAACTGAGATAAGGCGGAGCTTTAAATAGCATGGACTTGTAGATGACCTGGAGCCAGTGGGTCTCGCGACGAATATGTAGCGAGGGCCAGCCGACTAGAGAATACAAGTCGCAGTGGTGGGTGGTATAACCGAGGCTACTGAGTCTGCCGATAAGAATATGGTGATTGACAGAGTCGAAAGCCTTGGCAAGGTCGATGAAGACTGCTGCACAGTACTGTCTTTTATCGATGGCGGTTATGATATCGTTTAGTACCTTGAGCGTGGCTGAGGTGCACCCGTGACCGGCTCGGAAACCAGATTGCACAGCGGAGAAGGTACGGTGGGATTCGAGATGGTCAGCGACCTGTTTGTTTACTTGGCTTTCAAAGACCTTAGATAGGCAGGGCAGGATGGATATAGGTCTGTAACAGTTTGGGTCCAGGGTGTGTCTCCCCCTTTGAAGAGGGGGATGACTGCGGCAGCTTTCCAATCCTTGGGGATCTCAGACGATATGTAAGTACTATGTACAGGTAACTGCCAAAATAAAGGAAACACCAACATCAAGTGTCTTAATAGCCAGAATGGCTTCAATAGGCCTTTGCATAGATTCTGGAACTCTATTGGAGGGATGCGACACCATTCTCCCACAAGAAATTCCATGGTCCCGTGTTTTGTTGATGGATGTGGAAAACGCTGTCTCAGGCGCCAATCCAGAATCTCCTGTAAGTGTTCAATTGGGTTGAGATATAGTGACTGAAACAGCCATGGCATATGGTTTACATTGTTTTCATGCTCAACAAACCATTCAGTAACCACTCGTTCCCTGTGGATGGGGGCAATGTCATCCTATCGGGGCGTAGCCAAAATAATGGCCTGCCCAGCATTTTTATACATGAACCTTAGCATGATGGGATCTTAATTGCACCAAATTTTAATATACTTTGTGTCCCTAATTCACTCAAGTGTTTCTGTTATTTTGGCAGTTACCTGTATATTTGTTACTATACGTTTTTATTTTCAATTTTACTATTATGGCTAATCTTTAGAGTTTATACGTCCTTATTTGTTTAAACGTGAATCTTCCTTTATCAAGCAAGTTCAAGTGTTGAGTGTTTTCTATCCTGTAGGTATGTAACATGGAGAACATTGACCCTCTGGGTATCCACACTGGGGAGTCCATCGTGGTGGCGCCCAGTCAGACGCTCAACGACTATGAGTACAACATGTTGAGGAACACTGCCATCAAGGTCATCAGACACCTAGGCATCATTGGAGAGTGTAATATCCAGTACGCCCTCAACCCTGAGTCTGAGCAGGTAATGGTCCATACTGACATTGTGATCGTTTATACTAGTGTTAACCCTCCGTTAACATCAGTGTTTCCCATAAATTGTGTCCTCTGCAAAGACAATGTATATTTCGGGATGGTTAAATGTTGTCAATGTGAACTTAAACGACTAAAACCAGATATAAAGTATGTAGAAAAGGTGATGGAGCTATATATTTTTTAAACAAGATCATCTTTGATCGCCTAAATAAAAGATGGACAGTCAGGGAGAATCTAAAATATCATGGCATGGGCCCCCCCATTTGATTTTTGTTATAATTGAGTCACTCCGATAGCATACGAACACAGCATAAGCATAGCAAAATGTCTAGAATTGCAGGAACTTGCTTTAAAGCAGTAAAATTTAATTTTTTTCCACGTGACAATGTTTAGAATTCCAGGAAATTAGATTTAAAACACCAACATTTTGTCTCTGCAGCCAAGAGGAGGGCCTCTAAAACCACACCTTTGCCTACGCCCACTGCCCCCCCCCCCATCCTAACTTTGTCATGGCTGAATTTTTTTTTTTCTTCTGAAAATCGAAACGCTGAACGTGTTCTGATATTTTAAAATGTTTCTACTGTATAGCAATCTAAATCAGTGTTTTTGTGCTGCAGTACTACATCATTGAGGTGAATGCCCGTCTGTCTCGGAGCTCAGCTCTGGCCAGTAAAGCTACAGGATATCCCCTGGCCTACGTGGCTGCCAAGCTGGGATTGGGCATCCCGCTACCTATCCTCAAGTGAGTTTATTCACGTTTTGTGGCCTGATGTCAGGTTAAGAATTGCATTTTGGCATTGATCTACTAATACCATGGTTTTAACAGGTAATGTTTGTTATTGTACAGGAACTCTGTGACCAACCAGACCACAGCTAACTTTGAGCCCAGTCTGGACTACTGTGTGGTGAAGGTCCCTCGCTGGGATCTCAGCAAGTTCCTGCGCGTCAGCACCAAGATAGGTAGCTCCATGAAGAGCGTTGGTAAGAGGACAAGCACTTTTTTAAATTAATGATCTAATTTGGGAGCAGCAGAGTGCCTTATCTGCCTGCTATCTGTAGGGGCAGATGATCTGTAGGGATTGCATTGCAAGTTCACACAAAGGAGTTGGTTAACACAGTTTTTGTCTGTGACCTTTTGTAGGAGAGGTGATGGCCATCGGCCGCAGCTTTGAGGAAGCCTTCCAGAAGGCTCTACGGATGGTGGATGAGAACTGTGTGGGCTTTGACCACACCATCAAACCTGTGTCTGACGAGGTAAGCTCACTCACCTTTTTTTACCTGTCTTATTCTTCTTGGCTGCATTTTATGTGAACTGTTCTGACATGCCTCTGTCCTGCGGTCTTACAGGAGCTGCAGACCCCGACAGACAAACGTATCTTTGTTCTGGCGGCTGCTCTCAGGGCGGGCTATACAGTGGACCGCCTTTACGACCTGACCAAGATTGACCGCTGGTTCCTTCACAAAATGAAGAACATCACGGACCATGAGAAGGTGCTGGAGTCGTACAACCAGGACGAGAGCGCCATGCCTCTGGAGGTGATGAGGAAAGCCAAGCAGCTGGGCTTCTCCGACAAACAGATCGCCCTGGCTGTGCAGAGGTACAGTACTGTGATACTCCTGAGAATGGTAGCCCGTTGTTCGCGTTTCAAAACATCATTAAAAGTTGAGGCGGGTACATGAAAAACATACAAAATAAATGAGAGATTCTTCATTGATACGATGACGAGTCTGAATGGAACACATTCTGTCTGGGTTATGTTTTCTGTGTCTGGGTTCAATTCCTCAGAGCAGTGAGAGGGGGGGGGGGGATACTTGGTTTGAAATGTCTGTTTTTAAAATGAACTTGTCTGAACTCTGACCTTTAAACCTATGTCTCTCTCCAGTACGGAGCTGGCGGTGAGGAAGATGCGTAGAGATTGGAGCATCCTGCCTGTGGTAAAGCAGATTGACACTGTGGCGGCAGAGTGGCCCGCCCACACCAACTACCTGTACCTGACCTATAACGGTACGGAAAACGACCTGGGCTTTGGAGATCCCCATGTCATAGTAATTGGCTCTGGGGTTTACCGCATCGGCAGCAGTGTGGAGTTTGACTGGTGCGCTGTGGGCTGCATTATGGAACTCAGGAAGGTAAGTCGATTTCTGCTTTGTGCAGAATAGCTCTCATTTATTAGAAGAATGTTGAACAAAAGCTGATATTGTCATGATTTGCTGTGTTTTGATGCTGTTTAGATGGGCTATAAAACCATCATGGTGAACTATAACCCAGAGACTGTCAGCACAGACTACGACATGTGTGACCGTCTCTACTTCGATGAGATCTCCTTTGAGGTAAGAATGCTCGACTGATGGCATGGTCCCAACTCACTATCTTTCAAACATTTTATTTTGTCATTTTTCATCGTACAATAATCAACATTCAAAGGTCCGAACTTACTTGATCTAATGCTTTTATCTCCTGAGCAAAGGGCCTCAACACCTCGCCATCAAACCCTGTTTCATGCATGGCATGTTGCCATGACCATAAAGCTCCATTATCTCCTCCCCTCCTCCAGGTTGTGATGGACATCTATGAGATGGAGAACCCAGAGGGAGTGATTCTGTCCATGGGGGGCCAGCTGCCCAACAACATCGCCATGTCCCTCCACAGGCAGCAGTGTCGTATATTGGGCACCTCCCCGGAGTTCATCGACTCTGCTGAGAACAGGTTCAAGTTCTCCCGCATGCTGGACACCATCGGCATCAGCCAGCCCCTGTGGAAGGAACTCACTGAGATCGAGGTCAGCACAGAACAGGGCTTCTAATCCATTTTGAATTTCAAACCGGTAATGAAGAGGTTATAGGTCTTGGTTGCAGATGAGTCTATCTCAAGTTGGATAGAAATTGTGGCACACACTATCCCATAACAGAAAAGTACAAATGTTTTTATAAATTTTTGCAAATGTATTGAAAATTAAATTCAGAAATATCTCATTTACATAAGTATTCACACCCCTGAGTCAATACATGTTAGAATCACATTTGGCAGCGGTTACAGCTGTGTGTTTTTAAAAGCTTTGCATACCTGGATTGTACAATATTTGGACATTATTAGCTCTGTCAAGGTGGTTGTTGGTCATTGCTGGACAGCCATTTTCAAGTCCTGCCATAGACTTAAGCCGATTTTTAAGTCAAAACCGTAACTAGGCCACTCAGGAACGTTCAATGTCGTCTTGGTAAGCAAGTCCAGTGTATATTTGGTCTTGTGTTTTAGACTATTTTCCTCCTGAAAGTTGAATTGGTCTCCCAGTGTCTGTTGGAAAGCAGGCGGGACCATATTTTCTTCTAGGATTTTGCCTGTGCTTGGCTTTATTGTATATTTAGTAAAAACATATATTATATTTTATCCTACAAAACTCCCTAGTCATTGCTGATGACAAGCATACCCATAACATGATGCAGCCACCATCATGCTTGAAAATATGAAGAGTGGTACTCCGTAATGTGTTGTTGGATTAGCCCCAAACATAATGTTTCGGTTTCAGAACGGAGGTTTTTTTCTTGCCACTTTTTTTGCAGTTTTACTTCAGTCCCTTAATGTAAGCAGGATACATGTTTTGGAATATAAAAACAAATCTGTACATGCTTGCTTCTTTTCACTCTGCCATTTAGGTTAGTATTGTGGAGGAACTACAGTGCTGTTGATCCATCGTTAGAAGAAAACTATCACAGCCATTAACCTGTGTAACTGTTGGTCTCAATTTGAAATCCCTGAGCGGTTTCCTTCCTCTCCGGCAACTATCTTTATAGTGACTGGGTGTATTGATACACCATCCAAAGTGTAATAACTTAACCGTGCTCAAAGGGATATTCAGAGTCTGTTTTTTTTCTGCCAATAGATGCCCTCTGCGAGACATTGGAAAACATCCCTGGTCTTTGTGGTTGAATCTGTCTTTGTTTGAAATTCACTGCTCGACTGGGGGACCTTACAGATAATTGTATGTGTGGGGTACAGAGATGAGGTAGTCATTTAAAAATCATGTTAAACACTTATTGCATGCAGAGCGAGTCCATGCAACATATGTGTAGGCCAGTGACACACAAGCTACATTTAATCCATTTTAAATTTGGGCTGTAACACAACAAAATGTGGAAAAAGTCCAGGGGTGTGAATGCTTTCTGAAGGCAAAGTATGTTATATTGTATCCTCCTCTCCCCCCAGTCAGCCATGAAGTTCTGTGAGACTGCGGGCTACCCCTGCCTGGTGCGTCCCTCCTACGTGCTGAGTGGAGCGGCCATGAACGTGGCGTACACAGACAGCGACCTGGAGAAGTACCTGAGCAGCGCTGTGGCCGTGTCCAAGGAATACCCCGTGGTCATCTCAAAGTTCATCCAGGAGGCCAAGGTACGACTTGGGAAATTCTTTACTACTTAGATTGAAATGCCTTACTGCTTTGAAGATAAAGTGAATTATGCCTTTAAATGACAATTTGCAAAGAAAAGTGAACAATCCCCTTAAAAAAAAATATATATGATAGCTCCTTTAGTCAACTATAGTCTGGACCTGACTGGCATCTCTCTTTGCTCCAGGAGATAGACGTGGACGCGGTGGCGTGCGACGGCGTGGTGATGGCCATCGCCGTGTCAGAGCATGTGGAGAACGCCGGGGTGCACTCTGGGGACGCCACCCTGGTCACGCCCCCCCAGGACATCAACCAGAAGACCATGGAGCGTATCAAGATGATCGTCCACGCCATCGGACAGGAACTGCAGGTCACGGGGCCCTTTAACCTGCAGCTCATCGCTAAGGTAAAGTCTAAAAGACATTTTTTGTTTTTTGGAGTTTAAAATCAGCGGTTGACAACCAATAGCATGCCAAACAGAATGTCACCCACAACCATACAAGTGTGTTTCTGTTCCCTGTGGGATTTACAATGGCTGTCCGGTTGCCTTTAATTGCAAACAAATGTGTTTTCTGGACAGGATGACCAGCTGAAGGTGATCGAGTGCAACGTCCGTGTCTCCCGCTCCTTCCCGTTCGTCTCAAAGACTCTGGGAGTGGATCTGGTCGCCCTGGCAACGCGCGTCATCATGGGAGAGAAGATGGAGCCCGTGGGCCTGATGAAAGGAGTGGGCATCGTGGGCGTCAAGGTAACCCAACTGAGGAGTCCACAACTGTAAAATAATCCAGTTGAATTATTGTTTCACCGATCATACACCAACTTGGATATGTTGTCTCTTAGGTCCCCCAGTTCTCGTTCTCTCGTCTGGCCGGAGCTGATGTGGTGCTGGGGGTAGAGATGACCAGTACTGGGGAGGTGGCTTGCTTTGGAGAGAACAGATACGAGGCCTATCTGAAGGCCATGCTCAGCACAGGCTTCAAGATTCCCAAGAAGAACATTCTGCTCTCCATTGGCAGTTACAAGGTACTGACTATAATACAAAGAGCTAAACGTTTTCATGGAAATTCATTTCGAGAGGCCAGCAGTGCGTAAATATTCATTGTATCTTTGCAGAACAAGAGTGAGCTGCTGCCTACTGTTCAGGCGCTGGAGAGTCTGGGCTATGACCTGTATGCCAGTCTGGGGACTGCTGACTTCTACACTGAGCATGGAGTCAAGGTACATTACATCTAGGATGAGTGGGCTCTTCTCAACAGGATCCCAGATTGAGCGATTTTCAATTCACAACGTCATTTTTCAATTTGCTTCCTGAATTTGACCGACTTGTTATGTTCGGTCTCTTTCAGGTGATGGCGGTGGACTGGCCATTTGGGGAGGAGGAGAGTGACTGCCCCAACAAGGACAAGCAGAGGAACATTTTGGAATACCTGGAGGACCACCACTTTGACATGGTCATCAACCTCTCCATGAGGAACTCTGGAGGTCGACGCCTCTCCTCCTTCGTCACCAAGGGTTACCGCACCCGCCGCATGGCCATTGACTACTCGGTGCCCCTCATCATTGACATCAAGTGCACCAAGCTGTTTGTCCAGGTAGGTTAGTTAGGGGGCTGTGATGGGATGTTAGCCACTGCTGATGTTTGACGTAGCTGTGTTGATTCTACATAGATTGTTGACTGTCCTGATTGAAGCATGTGCTGCTGTAATTGTAGGCGCTGCGTCTGGTTGGCGGCTTCCCGCCCGTCAAGACTCACGTGGACTGTATGACGTCACAGAAATTGATTCGCCTGCCTGGTAAGCAGTAAGGCTTGGGCTGTGCTAAAAAGTCAAGTCTGTTCATTTCAAATATAAGCACCTGGTTTTCTTCCTGTATTTGGACAATACATGATAGCTCCTTCAGTCAACCTGTGGAACTGCAGTGTTTCTGAACAGTACTCATCGACTCCCCTCCCCCTGTCCCCGGTGCCAGGTCTGATTGATGTGCACGTCCACCTGCGGGAGCCGGGTGCCACCCACAAGGAGGACTTCTCCTCGGGCACAGCGGCTGCCCTGGCAGGGGGCGTCACCATGGTGTGTGCCATGCCCAACACGGCACCTGCCATAATCGACCCCAGCTCCTTCGCCATGATCCAGAAGGTAATGAGAAGATTGTCATTAAGACATTTACCACTGGATATTTTAAATTAGTCTGTTCCAAAACATTAAATTATGCCTTTTTATAAAATGGGTCAAATCAGTACCTGAAGGTTTACTCGTGAGCTGTTCCTCTGTTTTGTCTCTGTCGTCTCAGCTTGCCAAGGCAGGGTGTCGGTGTGACTATGCCCTTTACGTCGGAGCGGCTTCAGACAACTCCACCATCTTGCCCTCCATCGCTAACTCTGCCGCCGGGCTGAAGATGTATCTGAACGACACCTACTCCACTCTGAAGATGGACAACGTCTCAATGTGGATGGAGGTAGGTATCAACTGAACGAGGTCGTTGATAGGTCGTTCACATTGATCTGTTTGAGCTGACCAGTTGCTCTTTCTCTTTGCGTGAACTAGCACTTTGAGAAGTGGCCCAAGCACCTGCCAATCGTGGCACACGCAGAGAAGCAGACTGTGGCAGCCGTCTTGATGGTGGCCCAGCTGTACCAGAGAGCTGTTCATATCTGCCATGTGGCCAAGAAGGAGGAGGTAAGATGGCCGCCTGGAACATCACATACAGATATAGCACTGCTTTGCCTTGAGGTGTTGCCCGTTCATTTGTCTCCAGGGAGAATGAGGTGTCAATCGAGGCACGCAGAAACCTCGTAGGTTTTTTTTTTTTGTTGGAAGGAGTTCTCACTGATTGCTTTCATTTAAGATGAACTGCAAGAACACACACCTGTAGCTAGAGGGAAAAGATGATCTAACAAATGAGCTTTGTGCCATTTGAAGTGATTGATTTTAAGACCAACACATCAGAACACACATAAGATAAAGAAAGAACCATGTTTTCTGTTCTACTAGTATGTAATGAATTGGCATCTATTCCACCCTTCTCTTCCCCCAGATCCTGATCATCCGCGCAGCCAAGCAGAAGGGCATCCAGGTGACGTGTGAGGTAGCGCCCCACCACCTCTTCCTGTGTGAGGAGAATGTGGTGGGCATTGGGGACGGCCGGGCACAGGTCCGCCCTATGCTGGGCACCCGGGAGGATATGGAGGCCCTCTGGGAACACCTGGACATCATTGACTGCTTCGCCACTGACCACGGTGAGTAGGACTACACCATAAATCCATTATAGTTTACTCCGTTTGTCATATCTTCCGCCCTGCGCCCTCTATCTACAAACACCAAGCCTCGGCCCCTATTACTCAAGCAGGCAGCATTTTTCGAGGCTTTGTTCAACGAACCTTGGTGGAGTTGGTGCCTACTATTAGATTCAGTCTGCAGGCTGCTCTAGCTAAGCCAATTCATGCAGTCAAAAGATTTATTTAAAAAAAAATTAATGCTGCTTTTCACTTTGCCTCTTTATATAAATCCACATGTTTTTGGGGTATTATACTATTAGTTTGTGTAGCTATTTATCTCTCTGCAAAACACTAGTTAGTCTGGGCAAGCTGCTCATGTACCGACCACAGGAGGCTGCTGAGGGGAGGACGGCTCATAATAATGTCTGGAATGGTATCAAACACATGGAAACCATGTGTTTGTGTTCTATTCCGTTCCAGCTATTACTGAGCCCGTCCTCCCCAATTAAGGGGCTACCTGCCTCCTGCGGTGCCAAAAAGGTTTTTGTTAGCTGCTAATACTAAATGCTAATAAGCTAGCTAAAATGTGCTGTGCTCGGGCAAATCTGTCTAGCAAACTTTAGCCCTAATACAGGCTGCTAATACAGGCTGCAAGTTCTGAATCAGAGGAATAGAAGAAGCATATTCTAAAATGTTTGTCAATGTAACATTTATTCAACTGTAATTTGGGTCCCCTGGGAAACACTGACCAACACTCCTACCTGGCTTTAAAAAAAATGTGCTGTCTTGCCAAACAGCACTTTATTCCAAGTTCCTACTTTATTACAACCATATAATTTCTATGATTCCTGATGTTTTTGATCTATAACGCAAGTAAAAAAAATATATATATATATATATTTTTTGTCCATATCATGAAGCCCTAATGGTGAGGGCTCCGTTAACCCCTACTTGTCTACTTGTTTTTTTATCACACAATTACAAGATGAGTGTTGCCATACAAAAGTTCTGATATTTCTGTGTGTTTTGGCTAACAGCCCCCCATTCAGTGGAGGAGAAGAACTCAGAGAAGCCCCCACCAGGTTACCCCGGCCTTGAGACCATGCTGCCCCTTCTCCTCACCGCCGTCAGCGATGGGCGCCTCACCATCGACGATATCATCAAGCGCCTGTACGACAACCCCCGCAAAATTTTCTCCCTTCCCGCCCAGGACAACACCTATGTAGAGGTAGCTACAGGCACACACCACCGAGCGTTTTTAACCATGTCAAATGGGCAACACGGCAAGGATTTAGATCTTTGGGTTTCCACATTGAAATACAAAGAGGGATTGAAAAGATTATCAATGTTTTGGCTTTTCAAGAACATTGTAGACCTGCTCTCTCCCACCAGGTGGACCTGGAGCAGGAGTGGGTCATCCCCGCACACATGCAGTTCACCAAGTCCAAGTGGACACCCTTTGAAGGCATGAAGGTGAAAGGCAAGGTCCGCAGAGTGGTGCTCAGAGGAGAGGTGGCCTACATCGACGGACAGGTGCTGGTCCCTCCTGGCTATGGGGAGGATGTGAAGACTTGGCCTGCACCCATCCCCCTCCTCCAGCCCCCTGAGCCAGTGAAAGAAGTCCCAAAGGTACAGTCCTACCCCTTTCAGCTCCGCCCAGTCATGTTAGTGTGCGGATACAGTAATATGTGCTTATGTAGCATACTAGCAAGCATTGTCTGTGGCACTAAGGCTGTTGTGTGTCTTTTGTGTGTGGCAGACCCCAGAGCACCCCCGGCTGACCCCTCCATGTGAGGGCATCCGTACATGCGCCCAGAGTCCTCGCCGTCCCGCCGGGGACGGCCGCTACATGCTCCCGCCTCGCGTTCACAGGTCCTCCGACCCAGGCATGCCCCCAGGTACTACAGCCGCAATGTTTTCTCTTGCCTAACTGAGTTCTTGCTTGCGGTGGCAAAGTGCTGTGTGAATGTCCGTTTCAATAAATGCTATATTCACTGTCCATTTACAGGTTTTAGGACGATGCACACAAAATGGCACTTGGATGTCATTGGTAAACTTTTTTAATCTACATCTCTGAACCCACTGATCATGTGATTTTTAAGCGCACCGTACATGAAGCGTTTGAGAAAGCGAAGATCGTATGACGAGTGATTCCACTGTCTCTACTATAGGCTGCATGGTCATCATGACAGATTGATTGGCTGAGTACATTTGCTGATTAAATTAATTGTCTAAATCAGGGGCTCCACCTATAGTTCACTCTGCTGCAGAAGACCTGGGACTGTGCTTTATCGATGGATACAAGTGTATTGTTGAAGGGAATGAAGGAATGAAAAGCCTTTTTGTTTTGGTTGGCCATTTGCTATGTTCTTCACCCATTAATGAGACTGTATGATCACAGCCCCTATCAATGTTGTTTGATTCTCACATTTATTACGATGAACTGTCTTTGATGAAATGACGCTCAGTGCCGTATCAATCTGAAACGTATTTATAACCCACTAACGATATCTTTGAATATGTCAGTACACTGGCTAATTGCTGTGGTATTGGCTAAATACCACAGTTTTGTATCATCTCTCTAACACTTGTGTTCTAACATTTTTGTCATGAAATTCTAAGCAGCTGAAGATTCAAGGGCGAGAGCATTAAGAAGAGCATTTGAAGAAGGTTTCAGAGAAGGTTTGAAGCTTGACGTAGCTCAGCTGTTACGCATAATACATTTCCTAGCTCTGCTACCGTTAAGGCTGTTTGGCGTAATATTCTGGCAGACCATTTTAATGGAGTTATACTGGTAGCTGCTTTGAATAGCTGTATGTCATGGAATACTTGGTTGTAGAGATGCTAGAAAAAGGTTGCAATTCCGTTCCTTCTCATTAGTTGCTGCACTACCCATGTCTCTTTGCTCTGAGCCGACTGCTTTCCTAATGCTTGGATCGCTTTGAAAGAAAACGCGTTGAAATATGGTGTAATAATCAATGATTTTCGGGTGTTTGTCATGTTTCATCCTCAGGAAATAGAAAAGACTGCAATCCTTTTAAGAGACTTTGCTAAAAGAATTAATATTCACACGTGTTGGATTTTTCCTGTGGTATTTGAAGCGTTTGGTGTCCCTCTGTCCCCAGAGATGACCCCTGCAGCTGGAGACGGTTACAGCCATCCCCCTCCCCTGGCCAGGATTTTGTCCCCTCGGGCTGAGGCAGCGGCAGGGCAGCCCCTGGCCCACCTCCAGACCTCCCCAGTGCTCCACCCCCTAGTGGGACAACACGTCCTCTCTGTCAGGCAGTTCAGCAAGGAACAGGTACTCAGTGTTTTCCAACCGTGGTCCTCAAGTACTCCCCACAGAACACATTTTTACTGTAACCTGATTCAACTAATCATCAAGCACCCAATGAGTTGAAGGAGGGGTTTGTTATGGGCTACAACAAAAGTACTGTTGGGGGGTACTGGAGGACTAGGGTTGGGAAAAGCTGCTCAACGCATAATAGCCAGGGACATTATTTACTAAATAACTTTTATATATATATATATATATTATATTTATATTTAAAAATTCTAACTCTTTATTTCAGATCTCTCACATGTTTAACGTGGCCCATACTCTTCGCCTGATGGTTCAGAAAGAGCGAAGCCTGGACATCCTGAAGGTAAGAATTCTTTCCTATTTTGTTTAAAACTCTGATTAATCTAAAGAACAACCGTGTGAGTATTTCTGTGATTTGTCACAGTATAAATTGCAGGAGAGAAGCTAATTTCAGAGTAGCCGGTCAGGCCGTTCCAATAAGCCCAGTGTTGAGTCACCCAGGGTTTGAGTAATCTACAGGACTTCCGGAGGCAGCATAGTTCTTCATGAGCCATAGTCCTTCAGCTTAAACGTACAGGAGCAGGTGTGTTGTATAAAATATCAACAAAACAACTACCAGAAATGATTACTCACATAGGAGTTGATGACATCACCTGATTCTAAATGGAATACAAGCAACACCTGCCACCTGTGTGCATCTATGCCTAAAGACTTCATAAAACGAGTTTTCTGAATGTCTCAAGGTGTGCCACTGTTAGTAAATCTGAGTTGTAAAAATATATTCTAGAAATATATATATATATATAAAATTGCCCTTTTTCAGGACCCTGTCTTTCAAAGATAATTCGTAAAAATCCAAATGACTTCACAGATCTTCATTGTAAAGGGTTTTAACACCGTTTCCCATGCTTGTTCAATGAGCCATAAACAATTAATGAACATGCACCTGTGGTACGGTCATTAACACATTAACAGCTTACAGACGGTAGGCAATTAAGGTCACAGTTATGAATATTTAGGACACTAAAGAGGCCTTTCTACTGACTCTGGGAAACACCAAAATAAAGATGCCCAGGGTCCCTGCTCATCTGCGTGAATGTGCCTTAGGCATGCTGCAAGGGGGCATGAGGACTGCAGATGTGGCCAGGGCAATAAATTGCAATGTCTGTACTGTGAGACGCCTAAGACAGCGCTACAGGGAGACAGGACGGACAGTTGATTGTCCCTGCAGTGGCAGACCACGTGTAACACACTGCACAGGATCAGTACATCCGAACATCACAGGTACAGGATGGCAACAACAGCTGCCCGAGTTACACAAGGAATGCACAATCCCTCCATCAGTGCTGAGACTGTCCGCAGTAGGCTGAGAGAGGCTGGACTGAGGGCTTGTAGGCCTTTTGTAAGGCATCACTGGCAACAACGTCGCCTATGGGCACAAATCCACCGTCGCTGGACCAAACAGGACTGACAAAAAGTGCTCTTCACTGACGAGTCGCAGTTTTGTCTCACCAGGGGTGATGGTCGGATTCGTATTTAACATCGAAGGAATGAGCGTTACACGAGGCCTGTACTCTGGAGCGGGATCGATTTGGAGGTGGAGGGTCCGTCATGGTCTGGAGCGGTGTGTCACAGCATCATCGGACTGAGCTTGTTGTCATTGCAGACAATCTCAACGCTGTGCCTTACAGGGAAGACATCCTCCTTCCTCATGTGGTACCCTTCCTGCAGGCTCATCCTGACATGACCCTCCAGCATGATAATGCCACCAGCAATACTGCTTGTTCTCTGCGTGATTTTCTGCAAGACAGGAATGTCAGTGTTCTGCCATGGCCAGCGAAGAGCCCGGATCTCAATCCCATTGAGCTGGTCAGGACCTGTTGGATTGGAGGGTGAGGGCTTTGGCCATTCCCCCCAGATATGTCCGGGAACTTGCAGATGCCTTGGTGGAGGAGTGGGGTAACATCTAACAGCAAGAACTGGCAAATCAGGTGCAGTCCATGAGGAGGAGATGCACTGCAGTACTAAATGCAGCTGGTGGCCACACCAGATACTGACTGTTACTTTTGATGTTGATTTCCCCCCCTTTGTTCAGGGACACATTACTCTATTTCTGTTTGTCACATGTCTGTGGAACTTGTTCAGTTTATGTCTCCGTTGTTGAATGTTACGTTCATACACATTTTGCTGAAAATAAATGCAGTTGACAGTGAGAGGATGTTTCTTTTTTTGATGAGTTTATTTATATATATATAACAACGTGCAACATGTTCAGATTTGACTGAGTTACAGTTCATATAAGGAAATCATTCAATTTAAATCTGTTCATTAGGCCTTTGAAATAAATGAATTAGGCCCTAATCTATGGATTTCACATGGCTGGACAGGGGTGCAGACATGGGTGGGCCTGGGAGGGCATCGGCCCACCCACTGGGGAGCCAGCCAATCAGAATGAGTTTTTCCCCACTAAAGGGCTTTATTACAGACAGAAAATGTCCTCAGCAACCCCCACCCCCCTCAGACGATCCCGCAGGTGAAGAAGCTGGATTTGGAGGTCTGAGGCTGGCGTGATTACACATGGTCTGCGGTTGAGGCCGGTTGGACGTACTGCCAAATTCTCTAAAATGAAGTTGGAGATGGATTATAGTAGAGAAATTTACATTTAACTTCTCTGGCAACAGCTCTGGTGGAAGTTCCTGCATTCATCATGGCAATTGCATGCTCCCTCAACTTGAGACATGACAAAACTGCACATTTTAAAGTGGCCTTTTATTGTCCCCAGCACAAGGTGCACCCGTGTTATGATCATGCTGTTTATTCAGCTTCTCGATATGCCATACCTGTCAGGTGGATGGATTATCTTGGAAAAGGAGAATTTCTAACTAACAGGGATGTAAACAAATCTGTGTGTGACCTTTGAGAGAAATAAGCCTGTGTGTGTGTGTGTGTAGAAATTTCTGGGCTTTTTTTGTTTCAGCTCATGAAACATGAGACCAACACTTTGCATGTAATGCTGTGTGCCTTGAAATGCCTGAATGCTGTGCTCAAAGATGGATCTGTTGTACGCCAGTCTGTATTCTTTGTCTTAGACCCCTGTGTGTTACTCTCTCAGGGTAAGGTGATGGCTTCCATGTTCTACGAGGTCAGCACACGCACCAGTAGTTCGTTTGCGGCGGCAATGCAGCGTCTGGGTGGCTCTGTGGTCCATTTCTGTGAGGCCACCTCCTCGTCGCAGAAGGGCGAGTCTCTGGCGGACTCGGTCCAGACCATGAGCTGCTACGCTGACGTCCTGGTGCTGCGACACCCCACGCCAGGGGCCGTGGAGGTGAGCAGCGGTGTCCATACGCCGCGTTACAACTTCACTTGAAAACTTGTCATATTCATTAAGGCAAGATATTCTGAGAGAACACTTTGAAAAAGAGGTGCTACCACATAAACACCGACCGCAAACCTTGTTGTACTTGTTCGGCTGTATCCGACTTCTTTATTTCCACCTGTAGTCTGCAGCGAGGCACTGCCGGAAGCCGGTGATCAACGCTGGGGACGGGGTCGGGGAGCACCCCACGCAGGCCCTGCTAGATGTGTTCACCATCAGAGAGGAGCTGGGTACGGTCAACGGCATGACGGTGAGACCTCAACACACCCATCTCCCCTTCAGGGATGGTGGTCATATCTTCGCAGCAGTACTCGTGCTAATACCAATTTAGAAGTGTAAACAGCGCAGTATTTTATTTATTTTTACGGTAATGCAAACCGAAAACTGTAAGATCTGGAACCTGACTGTGTATGTTGTGATGGCAGCCTGCCTTTTTAAGTTAACATAGCCAATGCCCAATGGCCCTCCAGGCTTCATCCAGGTGTCCTGACTATTGTCTCTCGATGTCTGTCTGTAGATCACCATGGTAGGGGACCTGAAGCATGGCCGCACAGTTCATTCCCTGGCCAGGCTGCTCACCCAGTACAGGATCACTCTGCGCTACGTCGCCCCAAAGAATCTCCACATGCCCTCCGAGATCATTGACTTTGTGGCCTCCAAAGGCATCAAGCAGGTGGGTGGATCACATGTTTTTTAGTGGTAAAGCTGATGGCTGTATCTAAATTTCAATGGCACTGCTGCTGGTATGTAGGTGTCCTTCACATATCGAATGCACTACATAAAGCGCTAGACTACTGTATGTCCTTGTGGGTGCAGGAAGAGTTTGAGAGCATCGAGGAGGCCCTGCCTGACACTGACGTCCTCTACATGACCAGGATTCAGAAGGAGAGGTTTTCCTCAGAGGAAGAGTACAAAGCGGTAAGGATGGGATGGGGTTTCACTAACCTGTGAGGCCTTAGTGTTTGATCAGTGCTAAAAATCCCTTTTTTTTTTCCTCCAGTGCTTCGGTCAGTTCATCCTCAGCCCACACATCATGACTGGAGCGAAGAAGAAGATGGTGGTGATGCATCCTCTACCGAGAGTCAATGAGATCAGGTACGGATGTTCCCCTAGATTACAGCGGATCTCTCTTCATTATACTCCCTTTGATTCACTAATGTTCGCAGTCTTATGCGGGATGATTTGGTTTCATGTTGACTTTCTCTCTTGCAGTGCGGAGGTGGACACTGATCCTCGTGCTGCCTACTTCCGGCAGGCTGAGAACGGCATGTACATCCGCATGGCGCTTTTGGCCACTGTGCTGGGCAGATGATCAGTAGATAGTTGGACACACCCCACTGTTGGTATTGCGAGACCAAAATGGACCAAATGTATTAAGGTCTCGGTAAGAGTGAGGGGACACTACTGGTGATCACAATGATGAAACCACTCCAACAGTCTATACAGTCACATGTTTAGTGTGTACTCCTCTTCAACCCTGGTATTTCTCCCGGAATTAATTAGTATTATCACTTAACAACAATTACTGTTACATGTTACAAATATCTTTATGTAGTTCATAGAATACTTTATTTTTGTATCACCGACTGGAGTCGTCTGTGGTGTTGATTGTATGGTGGGGGGGGGGGTACATGCTCCTCATCAAAGGTGGAACCATTGCAGAACATCCTTTTTAAGCGAGAAATAATTGTTAAAGCCGATTTGTTGGACTCTTTTTAGGTGTTTTATAAATAATAAAATGTGAATGGTTTTGTAGATGGGGTTTATTTGATTAACTACAGGAAATTAAGCTGCTATCATGTAAATGGTTCTACCCAGCGGTGTATTCATTAGTCTGTTGCTAAACCTGAACATATCGATCAAGATGGCGAAACACAAGTACAGGGGCAAAGTAGAGGAGCAATCACGGATTACAAAAAGAAAGCCAGCCACATTAGCACACATCAACGCCGCCCGACCGGATGAGCTAAACACCTTTTTGTCATACTTCAAGCACAACGACTGAGCTGCCGAGCCCCCCGAGGATAATGAGGGCTACTTAATTACTATCTCCACGAAGGATGTAAGAACGTTTTGCCTACCGCCCTGACAGATACACAGACGACGCAATTGCCATTGCACTGCACACTGCCCTCACCCACTTGGACAAAAGAAATGCTTATGTGAGGATGCTGTTCATTGACTACAGCTCAGCCCTCAATACTATAGCGCCTTCTAAGCTCATGGCCCTGGGACTGAAGTCTATGCAATTGGAACCTGGACTTTCTGACGGGCCGCCCCCAGGTGGTGAAGGTAGGCAACATTACCACCCTGACACTGATTCTCAATGTGTGGGACCCCACAAGGGTGCGTCATCAGTCCCCTCCTGTATTCCCACTACTGCGTGGCCTCACACAGTTCCAACTCCTTCATCAAGTTTGCTGGTGACACGACAGTAGTAGGCCTTGATTACCAACAACGACAAGACACCTACAGGGAGGACGTAGGCACTGATGGCGTGGTGTCAGGTAAAACAACCTCCAACTCAACCCCCACCAGGACACCTACAACACAAGGTGTCTCAGGAAGGTCACCAGGGACCCCAGCTACCCGAGCAAGGGCTTGTTCTCTCAGTTTCCATTACTCCTATACTACCTGCGTTGGCAAAAACTGCAAGACTGGCCAATGACCCCCAGACCATCAGGCTGTGGAAGAGCCACCAATAGTCAACTACCTTGTCCCCTTCCTGTTCTCTGCGGACATTACCTCCCCCTCAACTAACTTTTTAGCCTGCCCCCACCCCAATGGACATTTTGTCATGGCTACAGTATGGTATGCATAAACAATCTATTGATGTGCACCTGAGCAAGGCACTCTCTGGATGACAGCATCTGCTGAATGTCTAAAATGTCAAATGTAGGTTCCTAGTTTCAGACAAAATATTTTCAAGTGTATACAACTAATGAATACACCTCAGTTGTCTTCAAACACTAGGTGGCAATGCAAGCAAGGAGGTGGGCAGAGCCAAGTACGAGCTAATGTGATCCTATTGGTGTGTTCTGGCACATATTTGCATATTTCTGTTACATAGAAACCTTTTGACTCAAGAAGGCCTGTGGTGTTGTTGGTATCCTAAATGAAATGTATAAAATATACAGACCACAAATTACAATTGGCTATACTTAAACTCTTTAACATCATACTCAGCTTTGGCATCTTCCCCAATATTTGGAACCAAGGACTGATAAACCCGATCCACAAAAGTGAACACTAATTTTACCCCAATGACTACTGGGGGATATGTGTCAAATGCAAACTTTGGAAAATCATCCCCATTAACAGCACACTCGTGCATTTCCACAGGGAAAATGATGTACTAAGCAAATATTAAGTAGGCTTTTTACCAAATTACCGTACAACAGACCATGTATTCATCCTTCACACCCTAATTGATAAACAAACTAAGTCTAAAACATACGACATTTTAAAATGTACACCAACAAGTATGCGGTTAAAATTGGCAAGATCCACAGGGTTATGGGGTGAGATGGATGCAGCTTGAGCATATCAACGAATTGGCGAGGGCACTAGAACAGTCTGCAGAACCCGACCCTCACCCAACTAGAATCTGAAGTCAAGTGTCTGTTTGCTGATTATCTGGCGCTCCTGTCAACCAACCAAGGAGGGCTTACAGCACCATTTAGAACTTCTGCACAGATTCTGTCATACCTTGGCCCTGACAGTAAATCTCGGTAAGACAAAAATAATGGTGTTTTGCCAGGACCACAAATACAAATTCCTCCTAGACACTGTTGTCCTAGAGCACATAAAAAACTATGCATACCTGTGGCGCTGATGTTTAGGCCGAGGTAACTTCCACAAGGCTGTGAATGATCTGAGAGACTAGGCAAGAAGGGTCTTGTACACCATCAAAAGAAACATCAAATTGTTAAGAGTAATGAGTGAAGAGGTGTGGAGTCAGGCGCAGAGAGCAAAGGATGTGGGAAAAACAACACGCTTTAATGTCCTGGAAACATAACATGTACAAATGAACAGAAATATAAACGGACAGCGTGAAACCCAAAATGCCAACAAAAATACACTCAAACAGGAAACAGGAGAACAAGCCCGCACGAAACAGAAGCGGGCTGAACAGACTATATATAACCCTATCCTAACAACCAAACTAGAAACAGGTGCTACCAATTAGACAAAACTAAACGAACACAGAACAACGGATCGGCGATAGCTAGTAGACCGGCGACGACGACCGCCGAGCGCCACCCGAACAAGAAGGGGAGTCACCTTCGGTAATATTCGTGACAGTACCCCCCTCCTGACGCGCAGCTCCCGCAGCGCGCCGACGCCGGCCTCGGGGACGATCCGGAGGCCGAGGCGCTGGGCGATCCGGACGGAGGCGATGGAATTCACTCAACATAGATGGGTCTAGAATATCCCTCACCGGAACCCAGCACCTCTCCTCCGGACCGTACCCCCCAGTCAACGAGGTACTGCAAGCCTCTCACCTGGCGTCTCGAGTCCAGAATAGCTCGTATCTTGTACGCCGGGGACCCCTCGATGTCCAGAGGGGGCAGAGGAACCTCCGGTACCTCATTTTCCTGCATGGGACCAGCTACCACCGGCCTGAGAAGAGACACATGAAATGAGGGGTTAATATGATAATACAAAGGAAGTAATAATCGATAACAAACCTCATTTATTCTCCTCAGGACTTTAAATGGCCCTATACACTGCGGACCCAGCTTCCGGCAGGGCAAGCTGAGAGGCAGGTTTCGGGTCGAGAGCCAGACCCTGTCCCCAGGTGCAAACATGGGGGCATCACTGCGGTGACGGTCAGCGCTCTTCTTCTGCCTTATACTCGCTTGGCGTAATGACTCTTGGACCGCCCTCCAGGTCTCCTTAGAGCGCTGTACCCACTCCTCCACCGCAGGAGCCTCAGTCTGGCTCTGATGCCACGGTGCCAGGACCGGCTGGTACCTCAACACGCACTCAAATGGTGACATGTTGGTAGAGGAGTGGCTTAGTGAATTCTGGGCTATTTCTGCCCAGGGCATATATCTCGCCCACTCCCCTGGCTGGTCCTGGCAATACGACCACAGAAACCTACCCACCTCCTGGTTAACTCTCTCCACCTGACCATTACTCTCCGGGTGATACCCTGAGGTCAGGCTGACCGAGACCCCCAGACGTTCCATAAATGCCCTCCAAACACGGGAGATAAATTGGGGGCCCCGATCAGAAACTATATCCTCGGGCACCCCATAGTGCCGGAAGACATGGGTGAAAAGAGCTTCCGCAGTCTGTAGGGCCGTAGGGAGACCGGGCAATGGGATAAGACGGCAGGACTTAGAGAACCGATCCACAACGACCAAGATAGTAGTGTTACCCTGAGAGGGGGGGGGGCAGTAAGAAAATCCACCGAAAGATGGGTCCACGGCCGTTGTGGAACGGGAAGAGGTTGTAATTTACCTCTTGGCAGGTGTCTAGGAGCCTTACTCTGGGCGCACACCGAACAGGAGGAAACATAGAATCGCACATCCCTCCTCAAAGTGGGCCACCAGTACTTCCTCTCAAGACCTCTCTCTGTCCTATAAATACCTGGGTGACCCGACGAGGGTAGACAATGAGCCCATCGAATCAATTGATCACGGACAGCCAGCGGCACGTACCTACGACCCTCCGGACCCTGTGGAGGCGCAGGTTCCTCCCTTAGCGCCCGCTCGATGTCCGCGTCCACATCCCATACTACCAGTGCCACCAGCTTAGCTGCCGGAATGATGGGAGTAGGATTGATGGACCTGTCCTCAGTGTCATAGAGTCTTGACAGCGTGTCAGCCTTAGTGTTGAGGGAACCTGGTCTATACGAGATAGTGAAACGAAATCTGGTGAAAAACATGGCCCACCTTGCCTGACGAGGATTCAGTCTCCTAGCTGATCGGATATACTCCAGGTTACGATGGTCAGTCCAGATAAGGAAAGGGTGCTTAGCCCCCTCAAGCCAGTGTCTCCACACCTTCAGGGCCTTAACCATAGCCAACAACTCCCTATCCCCCACATCATAATTCCGCTCCGCTGGCCCGAGTTTCTTAGAAAAAAAGGCACAGGGGCGGAGCTTCGGTGGCACACCCGAACGCTGTGAGAGCACCGCTCCAACCCCAGCCTCGGATGCGTCCACCTCTACTATAAACGCCAAAGAAGGGTCCGGATGTGCCAACACCGGCGCCTTAGTAAACATCGCCTTCAACTTATGAAAAGCTCTGTTCGCCTCTGCTGACCACTGTAAACGCACCGGTCCCCCCTTCAGCAGTGAGGTAATAGGGGCAGCTACCTGACCAAAACCCCGGATAAACCTCCGGTAGTAATTGGCAAATCTCAAGAACCGCTGCACCTCCTTTACCGTGGTCGGAGTCGGCCAATTACGCACGGCCTTAACGCGGTCACCCTCCATTACCAAACCAGAGCTGGAAATGCTATAACCCAGGAAGGAAACTGATTGTTTGGAAAACTCACATTTCTCCGCCTTCACATACAGGTCATGCTCCAGCAGTCGTCTAAGAACCTTGCGCACAAGAGATACATGCGCAGTGCGTGTAGCGGAGTAGATCAAAATATCGTCAATATACACCACTACACCCTGTCCGTGCAGGTCTCTGAGTATTTCATCCACGAAGGATTGAAATATAGCTGGAGCATTCTTTAAACCGTATGGCATGACGAGGTACTCATAATGGCCCGACGTAGTGCTAAATGCAGTTTTCCACTCATCTCCCTCCCGAATACGCACCAAATTATAAGCACTCCTGAGATCCAGTTTAGTGAAGAACTGCGCTCCGTGAAATGATTCCACTACCGTAGCAATGAGAGGTAGTGGGTAACTAAAACCCACTGTGATGGAATTTAGACCTCTATAATCAATACACGGACGCAAACCACCATCTTTTTTCTTCACAAAAAAGAAACTCGAAGAGACCGGTGACATGGAGGGCTAAATGTACCCCTGTCCCAGAGCCTCGGTGATATAAGTTTCCATAGCCACCTTCTCCTCCTGGGACAAAGGATACACATGACTCCTGGGGAGTGCAGCGTTAACCTGGAGATTTACCACGCAATCCCCCTGCCTATGGGGTGGTAATTGGGTCGCTTTCTTTTTACTGAAAACGATAGCCAAATCGTCATACTCAGCTGGAATGCACACGGTGGAAACCTGGTCTGGACTCTCCACCGTTGTAGCACCGATGGAAACCCCTACACACCTGCCTGAACACTCATCAGACCACCCCTGTAGAGTTCCCTGTTTCCACGAAATCGTAGGATTATGAATAGCTAGCCAGGGAATCCCCAGAACAACTGGAAACGCAGGTGAATCGATAAGGAACAAACTAATTCGCTCCTTGTGATTCCCCTGCGTAATCATCTCCAACGAAATTGTGGCTCTCTTCACCAGCCCTGACCCTAATGGTCAACTATCTAAAGAGTGCACGGTAAAAGGGGGGGTCTACTTTTACTAACGGAATCCTCAACCTCTGAGCGAGTGCGCAATCTATAAAGTTTCCAGCTGCGCCTGAATCTACCAGTGCCTTATGCTGGAGAGAAGGAGAATAATTAAGGAAACAAATTAATAGGAACATGTGAACAACAGGAAACTCTGGGAGAGTGTGGTGCTTACTCACCTGGGGTGACCGATGAGTGTTCTGCCTGCCCTCATGATTCCCAGATGAATTCCTCCAGCACCGACCAGACGTGTGCCCTCTCCGGCCACAACTGGTACAGGAGGAGCTTCCTCCTCCGATCTCCCTTGACGCGGTCCCTCCTAGCTCCATCGGGATAGGGGCAGGAGGATCAGGAGGTAGAACTGACAGGACCCTTTCAGAACGTCCACGAGCAGCTAGCAGATGGTCCAACCGGATCGACAGGGCTATCAGTCCATCCAGGCCAAGTGTAGTATCCCGACAGGCCAGCTCCCTACGGACGTCCTCTCTCAGGCTACACCGGTAATGGTCTATCAGGGCCCTGTCGTTCCACCCTGCTCCCGCAGCCAAGGTCCGGAACTCCAGCGCGAAGTCCTGCGCGCTCCTCGTCCCCTGTCTAAGATGGAACAATCTCTCACCCGCCGCTCGACCCTCTGGAGGGTGATCGAACACGGCCCTGAAACGGCGGATGAACTCCGGGTAGTTGTCCTTCGCCGAGTCGGGCCCGTTCCAGACCGCATTAGCCCACTCCAGGGCTCTACCGGTCAGGCAGGTGATGCGGACCCCTACTCTCTCCTCCTCCGAGGGGGCCGGCCGAACGGTGGCCAGGTAGACGTCTAATTGCAGCAGGAATCCCTGGCACCCCGTCGCTGCTCCATCGTAATTCCTCGGAGGCGTCATGTGCAGAGTGCTGGAACCGGATCCAGATGGGGGAGATGGTAGAGTTGCTGGTAGGAGGGTCGGTGGGGTAGTCGTAGGGAAACCATTCCTCTCCCAATGATCCATCCTCTCCATCACCTGTTCTATTGATGATCCTAGGTGATGGAGGATGGACGTGTGATGTTGAACTCGCTCCTCCATAGTGGGAAGAGGAGTGGTCGCTGCTCCTGCTGACTCCATAGTGGGGTGCGGGCTTCTGTTAAGAGTAATGAGTGAAGAGGTGTGGAGTCAGGCGCAGAGAGCAAAGGATGTGGGAAAAACAACACACTTTAATGTCCTGGAAACATAACATGTACAAAAGTGGAAACACAAATGAACAGAAATATAAACAGACAGCGTAAAACCTAAAATGCCAACAAAAATACACTCAAACAAGGAAACAGGAGAACAAGCCCGCACGAAACAGAAGCGGGCTGAACAGACTATATATAACCCTATCCTAACAACCAAACTAGAAACAGGTGCTACTAGACAAAACTAAACGAACACAGAACAACGGATCGGCGATAGCTAGTAGACCGGCGACGACGACCGCCGAGCGCCACCCGAACAAGAAGGGGAGTCACCTTCGGTAATATTCGTGACACAAATTTGACAAATTAGGATTTGGCAACACAAAAAATACTTGAATCTGCTATAAAAACCCATTGCCCTTTTATGGTTGTGAGGGACAAAATGGGACAAACACCCAATTGAGACTGCACACAGAATTCTGCAAAAAAATCCTGTGTGTACAACGTAAAACTACAAATAATGCATGAAGAGCAGATTTAGGACGATACACGCTAATTTTCAAAATCCAGAAAAGAGCTGTTAAATTCTACAACCACCTAAAAGGAAGCGATTCTCAAACCTTCCATAACAAACCATCAACTACAGAGTGGTTAACCTAGAGAAGAGTCCCCTAAGCAAACGGGTCCTGGGGCTTTGTTCACAATCACAAACAGCCCCAGGACAGAAACACATTTAGACCCAACCAAATCATGAGAAAACAAAATGATAGTTGACACATTGCTCTGTTTTTTTGTTAATTCTTTCCAAACTGGAAAGCTATTTGGCCCTAAACAGAGAGTACACAGTGGCAGAATACCTGACCACTGTGACTGACCCAAACTTAAGGAAAGCTTTGACGATGTACAGACTGAGCATAGCCTTGCAATAGAGTCCGCTGTAGGCAGACCTGGCTCTCAAGAGAATACAGGCTATGTGCACACTGCCCACACATTAAGGTGGAAACTGAGCTGCACTTCCTAACCTTGTGCAAAATATGTATGACCATATTAGAGACACATATTTCCCTCAGATTACACAGACCCACAAAGAATTTGAAAACAAATCCAATTTGGATGAATTCCCATATCTATTAGGTTAAATACCAGTGTGCCATCACAGCAGCAATATTTGTGATCTGTTGCCACAAGAAAAGGGTAACCAGTGAAGAACACAATAATTATTTATTTATTTGAACATTGTTACAACACTATCCATAGCCATAATATTACATTTTAAATGCCTCCATTCCTTTGAAACGTTTGAGTATAATGTTTACTGTTCATTTCAGCTTGTTTTTCACTTTTTTTATTATCTATTTCACCTGCTTTGGCAGTGTAAACATGTTTCCTATGCCAATAAATATAATTGAATTGATGCCTATTCTTAAGTGGCTTGTGCAATAACTCAATTTTCCCTTGCAGTATTTTGAAACTTCTCAAACAGTTTAGTCTACAAAGTTGTACATTGTTCGTAAAATATTATAGTTTTGGGAAAAGAACTGTATTGAGAGAATGTTTCATCGTTGAGTATTTGCAGAATGTCGACACAAATCTATCTCGCTCCATTTTATTGTTCTCCCAGCCACTGGGCTTCCTCTCATCACCATATTTGGTGGTGAGTAGAAACGTCAACCGGATGCTTCAGATTTATATATCCGGTAAACATCTGGCTCATTGTTCTGACTGTAACATTTTTTTTATTTTTTTTATAACTAAACCAAGATAGACAATAGCCCGTCGTTTCAAATGGGAACAAACAAGCCAAAGTGGACAGAACAAGCAAGGAGGTGTACAGAGCCAAGCACGAGCTAGCGATATCCTATTGGCGCGTTCTAGCATTCAATTGCATATTTCTGTTGGCCTACTCTGAAGTGCGCGTGTCCAATACACTAAATTCGCCTTTGCACTCCTAAACAACGCACTTTTTAAATACTTTGGCAAAGGGTAAAGTCTACTAAACTTAGTCCACTCTGTTCGGAACATATTGTAGTTTTGGGAACAGAAAACTGTATTGAGATCAAATGTTCCTTCGATGAGTAAATTAGACGTTATGTCTGCCAATATCCATCTCGTTCAAACTGGGCTTCTACTCACTGCCATATTAGGTAGTGAGTGGGAAAAGCCAACCGGATGCTTCACATTTATACAACCGGTGATCTGAATAATCTGTGTTATTGTTCTATCTGTGACTAGTGTGGTAGTGGTGGTCCAATTATAAGACCATTCCAGAAACCTGACTTAACTAATCAGAGTTAGTTGTAACAATTTTATAGTTTTCATAGACATATTTACAGTAGTTAGAAAAACCAAGATGCATTTTCTTTGAATTTAAACATGAATTTCAAATAATTCGTGTAACGATATGACGAGGCTGTCCCCTGCTTCTGAGCAGAGGGAATCAACCAATCAGACCTCGCTTGTCTGTATGGCTAACAGTACTGAAACGATAGTCTATAGCTGCTAGCATTTTTAGGAGGGGCAGAGACATTCTGAGCCATTATCTGGCGTTCTTGAAATACAAAGTGGATGCCTCTATGATCCAGCTACAGCGAAATATACCTCTCCGTACAAGGTAAGATACGCCGTAAAGTCACCCTGACCTGAGCCACGGGAAAGGATTTCGAGCTACGCTAGCCGGTTTTGGCTAAATGGAGAACTAGCCGCTAGCTAGTGTGTCGCGAGCGGTCTCTTCAAAGATGGTTTCCTACTAAAGTTACTATGGTCTCGGTTTAGTCTCTGGGTGCTTAGTGGGTGACAGTCCATACTCCACACCTGGAAGACCATGGGCATGGTGGAAATCCAAGCAACGTATTCTGGCATGGGGTTGAACAGTGTTGGATTGGTTAAATATAATTTATTTTAACGTTTGAACGTTCGCTAGCTAATTGTGACATCCAGTAGCTATCATCGTATTGAGCTTGTTAACGTTCGCTGCTAAATTACGGCGAAGCAGCCAGTCGGCTTTTGCAGTTGAAACACATTTAGAAGTATCGGTTGATGTCCATCCACCTGTTTCGCATTACTAACCAACACAGTAGACCACGTCAAGCATGAATCTGATCGTATTAGTTAGCTAATAGCTAATCACTCCCCAAACGTTATTGACAATATTGATTGACAGAAAGCCTACTAACGTGATCCATGTGCGAGGAAAATAGAAATGTCATTACTAGTTCATTAGCTAGCTAAATAACGTTAGATGGCTTACTACATCTGCAGTACTAACGTTATATCATTCAATAACAATGAATGGGGTAAAGACAGGATGTAAAAATTGTTTGTAATTCTCCATGTGGAGATTAGCAAGGGATTATGGTTGTGCAAGGACACAGCAGTGGTTACACGTTTTCACCGAGTCTGTATCCACTAAATCAGATTTCACAGTCAAATTCCACAGCCACAAAATATAAATTGGCTACAAACATTTGCTTGTTGGTCTTAATTTATATGGGCAGTCCTTAGGTGCTCCATCCATTTTTGGACATGTTTTTTTTAAGGCAATTATTCGTTATATTATTCAGGAATCAATGGGTACATATGTCATACCTGCATACGTCCAAAAATGGATGTAGCCATATAAATTAAGAGCTATTGTGTGTGACAGATGGCTAGATATATCTATCTCAGCAAAAAAAGAAAATATCCCTTCAGACGGTAGGCAATTAAGGTCACAGTTATGAAAATTTAGGACACTAAAGAGGCTTTTCTACTGACTCTGAAAAACATCAAAAGAATGTGCACATCTGTGTGAACGTGCCTTAGGCATGCTGCAAGGAGGCATGAGGACTGCAGATGTGACCAGGGAAATAAATGACAATGTCTGTACTGTGAGACGCCTAAGTCAGTGCTACAGGGAGACAGTATGGACAGCTGATCGTCCTCGCAGTGGCAGACCATGTGTAACAACACCTGCACAGGATCGGTACATCCGAACATCACACTTGCGGGACAGGTACAGGATGGCAACAACAACTGCCCGAGTTACACCAAGAACACACAATCCCTCCATCAGTGCTCAGACTGTCTGCAATAGGTTGAGAGGCGCTTGACTGGGGGCTTGTAGGCCTGTTGTACGGCCTACAAGCCCACAGTCTCTTGACCAGACAGGACTGACAAAAAGTGCTCTTCACTGACGAGTCACGGTTTTGTCTCACCAGGAGTGATGGTCAGATTTGCGTTTATCGTCGAAGGAATGAGCGTAACTCCGAGGCCTGTACTCTAGAGCGGAATCGAGGTGGAGGGTCCGTCATGGTCTGGGGCAGTGTGTCACAGCATCATTGGACTGAGCTTGTCATTGCCGGCAATCTCAACGCTGTGCGTTACAGGGAAGACATCCTCCTCCCTCATGTGGTACCCTTCCTGCTGGCTCATCCTGACATGACCTTGCAGCATGACAATGCCACCAGCCATACTGCTCTTCTGTGTTATTTTCTGCAAGACAGGAATGTCAAGTTAATTGACACGAGAAAATAGCAACTCTACAAATCGCAATGCCTACAATGAATAGCTAAATTACTTCGGGAAACTAAAGGCGTCTGAATGCTTCCCAGCCCATACAGTTTGGTAGAGTTTGTGCATATATTATAACATTTTGTGACGTTGTCGTTTGTTTTGGACTTCGATGAGTGTTTTCTCGGCTGTTCGATCACGTTATTTTTTTTCTGGAGGCAAGCCGAAGTTCAGAGGCGAAGTCTATGCCTCTTTGTCTGTAATTGGTCAACATTACGGATTCTTCAATAAATTATTTGTCATTCAACTAGAGACAACTTGTTTTCATGAATGTTTTTTCATTGAAAAATACTGCACCAAATATCTTAATTAGATGTAAAATTATGCTACTAAGATCTCTTCGGCAAAAACGTAAAAAATGAATGACAGATTTCTTGTTCTTTTAATTCAGACTTTTTTGAGGAAGTGTATACTGGCTATGGCGTCATTAAATGGACAAATAGTACTTTTTCCGCTATGTTCTCGTTTTAAAAGGAAAGGTCTTGAAGTGAGTGTGAGCACACTCGTTCTGCCAGCCAAGTTTGACTAGGTACCAGCTGAACTGAATGCATGGGTCCGCAGAGCTCCTCGTCCTCTCCACTCTATGCTTTTACTAACTGCAAGACATAAAAGATTGAGGAATCCATTCAATCTCTTATCTGTAGTAATGTTACAGCTATGGTTTGTCGTGTGAGCTAGCTTCTGCATAATGCTGCTGATGATCACACCCTTACAGGCAGCCCTCACTGCCATGTTTCCAAGCAACGTGTAGCTGCTGTGTTTTCACAATCTTCTGTCACAGAAAATATAGCTCAAACTGTTTTCTTTTATTGCCCTTTTGTCAGCAGATCTATCTATTAGTGAAACAAATTTGGGTCTAGTAACATATGGTATGACAATGATATTATTCAATGCATTAGGAAAGTATTCAGACCCCTTGACTTTTTCCACATTTTGTTACGTTACAGCCTTATTCTAAAATGGATTAAATAAAATAAAAATCCCTGTCAATCTACACACAATACTCCATAATGACAAAGCGAAACAAGTAAAGAAATGAAATGCCTTATTTACATAAGTTTTCAGACCCTTTGAGCTCAGGTGCATCCTGTTTCCATTGATCAGCATTTGAAGGTCGCCAAGAGCACAGTGGCCTCCATTTTTAAATGTAAGATGTTTGGAACCACCAAGACTCTTCCGAGAGCTGACCGCCCAGCCAAACTGAGCAATCTGGGGTGATGGTCCAAATGGTCACTCTGATAGAGTTCCTCTGTGGAGATGGGCGAACCTTCCAGGAGGACAGCCATCTCTGCAGATCTCCACCAATCAGGCCTTTATGGTAGAGTGGCTAGACGGAAGACACTCCTCAGTAAAAGGCAAATGACAGCTGGCTTGGAGTTTTCCAAAAGGCACCTAAATGACTCTCGGATCATGAGAAACAAGATTCTCTGGTCTGATGAAACCAATATTGACTCTTTGACCCTGTGGGTTGATGAGGAATTGAAAAGAGAGATGAGGCAAAATAAGTCTGGCTGCACAATCGATTGGCAAATGTACTGAAAATTGAGAAATCATGTGACAACTAAATAATAAGAAACTCCACTGAAACAGCACCTCAATGACATTTTGGTAAAAAATGCTAACTCTGCTCCATCATTCATTGAATGATGGGTCATTCATCACAAAACCCACTGATAATGCCAACCACTTTAAATTTTTAAAAATTATTGACAAGATCAGAAAATGATATGCCAGAAAAAAACACTGACCGTATACATCCAAGTATATCTGACCAAATTTATGAAAGACCCGCATTGTAATTTTGAGTTCAGTAAAGTGAGTGTGGAAGAGGTGAAAAAATTGTCTTAACAATGACACGCCATCGGGGTCTGACAACTTTATGGAAAATTACTGAGGATAATAGCGGACTATATTGCCACTCCTATTTGCCATATATTCAAGGCTACTAGAAAGTGTGTGCCCTCGGGCATTCCTAAAAATAGTAAATCCCCCTTTACCGGCTCAAATAGCCGACCAATCAGCCTGTTACCAACCCTTAGTAAAGTTTTGGATTTTTTGGGGACCAGATACAATGCTATTTTACAGTTAACAAATTGACAACAGACTTTCAGCATGTTTATAGGGAAAGACATTCAACAAACACAGCACTTACACAAATTACTGATGATTGGCTGAGAGACATTGATGATAAGGTTGGGGGTTCTGTTAGACTTCATTGCAGATTTTTACATTATCGATCACAATCTGCTGCTGGAAAAACACATGTGTTATGGCTTTACATCCCCTGCTATACTGTGGATAAAGTGTTACCTGTCTAACAGAACACATAGTGAGTTCCTTAATGGAAGCCTCCAACATAATCCAGGTAGTATCAGGAGTTCCCCAGAGCAGCTGTCTAGGGCCCTTACTTTTTTTCAATTTTTACTAACGACATGCCACTGGCTTTGAGTGAAGCCAGTGTGTCTGTATGCGGATGACTATACACGTCCGCTACTACAGCGACTGAAACACAGTGGCAAGGAATAAGCTCATCCTAAATATTTCAAATACAAAGCATTGTATTTGGGACAAATCATTCACTAAACCCTAAACCTCAACTAAATATTTTAATTAATGTGGAAATTGATCAAATTGAGACTGCAATGTTCAAAACATATTGATACAACAGTAGCTCAGATGAGAAGTCTGTGCATAATAAAGAGCTGCTCTGCATTCTTAACAGCACTATCAACAAGGCAGGTCCTAATACCCAACCTATAGACAAACTAAAACAGGAAACGAGCGTGCTCATGTCTGTTCAATGCTGGTCCGACCAATCTGATTCCAGGCTTCAAGATTGCTTCGATCACGTGGACTGGGATATGTTCTGGATAGCATCGGACAACAACATTGATGTATACGCTGATTTGGTGAGCGAGTTTATTAGCAAGTGCGTGAGTGATGTTGTACCCACAGTGACAATTAAAACCTTCCCCAACCAGAGACTGTGGATTGATGGCAGCATTCCCACTAAACTGAAAGCGACCGGAAACATGACTGACTGTGACCAACTGTAGATGATAATACAAGTTATAAACATGGAATTACAGATACACCTCTCCTTAATGCAACCGCTGTGTCAGATTTCAAAAAGACTTTATGGAAAAAGAAACATGCAATAATGTGAGACGGCGCTCAGAACAATAGAATAATAGCCTCCATGTTGGAGTCAACAGAAACCAGAAAATACATGATAAATGTTTCCTTACCTTTGAACTTCATCAGTATGCAGTCCTAGGAACCCCAGGTCCACAATAAATGCTTGATTTGTTCAATAATATATGTTATTTATGTCCAATTAGCTACTTTGGTTAGTACGTTTGGTAAACAATTCCAAAGTCATTAAGCGTGTCCACTATAATGTGACGAAATGTCCAAAACATCCGTAACAGTCAAAGAAACATGTCAAACGATGTACTGAATCAATGTATGTAATGTTGTTTACATCTTGAATAACGTTCCAACCGGAGAATCAGAATGATTTCAAATGAGCGGTGGAACGCAGGTCCTTCCCTTGTGAACGCGCATAGTGAAAGCATGATCAACTTGTGGCAGTGGTGACTATTTCCTGTCTCATTCGACCCCGCCCCCCCTCACATTAGAGGCATCAGACAAAGTTATATTGACTGTTGACATCTAGTGGAAGGCGTAGGAAGTGAAAACTCATCCATCTCTCGCTGTAATTTCAATGAGAGCTAGGTTGAAAATCTGCCACCCCCAGAAAAAATCCAAACAGGGAGTGGAATTCCTCAGGTTTTTGCCTGCAATATGAGTTCTGTTATACTCACAGACATAATTCAAACAGTTTTAGAAACTTCAGAGTGTTTTCTATCCAATAATAATAATAATAATAATAGGCATATATTAGCAACTGAGACTGAGGTGCTGGCTGTTTACAATGGACACCTTTTCATCTAAGCTACTCAAACTGCCCCTGCAGCCATAAAAGGTTAACTATAATAAACACACAGAAATACGAGCCTTAGGTCAAATCCGGAAACTATCACCTCGAAAACAAAACGTTTATTCCGTTCCATATTTTAACTAACTGGCGGCATCCATGAGTCTAAATATTCCTGTTACATTGCACAACCTTCAATGTTATGTCATAATTACATAAAATTCTGGCAAATTAGTTTGCAAAGAGCCAGGCGGCCCAAACTGTTGCATATACCCTGACTCTGCGTGCAATGAACGCAAGAGGTGACACAATTTCACCTGGTTAATATTGCCTGCTAACCTGGATTTCTTTCAGCTAAATATGCAGGTTTAAAAATATATACTTGTGTATTGATTTTAAGAAAGGCATTGATGTTTATGGTTAAGTACATATTGGAGTAACGACAATCGTTGATTGTTTTTTTATAAGATACGTTTAATGCTAGCTAGCAACTTACCTTGGCTTACTGCATTCGCGTAACAGGCAGGCTCATCGTGGAGTGCAATGTAATCAGATGGTTAGAGCGTTGGACTAGTTAACTGTAAGGTTGCAAGATTGGATCGCCTGAGCTGACAAGGGAAAAATCTGTCGTTCCTAAGCCGTCATTGACTGACTTGCCTAGTTAAATAAAGGTGTAATAAATAAAAACATTCCGATTGTTATGAAAACAACTTGAAATCAGCCCTAATTAATCGGTCACTCTAGCCCTAACCCATCTGGACAAGAGGAATACTTATGTAGAATGCTGTTCATCGATTACAGCTCAGCATTTAACACCCTAGTACCCTCAACTCGTCATTAAGAGACCCTAGGTCTCGACCCCACCCTGTGCAACTGGGTCCTGGACTTTGTGACGGGCCGCCCCCAGGTGGTGAGGGTAGGAAACATCTCCACCCCGCTGATTCTCAACACTGGAGCCCCACAAGGGTGCGTTCTCTGCCCTTTCCTGTATTCCCTGTTCACACATGACTGCGTGGCCATGCACGCCTCCAACTAAATTATCAAGTTTGCAGACGACACTACAGTGGTAGGCTTGATTACCATCAACGACGAGACAGCCTACAGGGAAGAGGTGAGGGCACTCAGAGTTTGGTGTCAGGAAAATAACCTCGCACTCAACGTCAGCAAATCAAAGGAGATGATCGTGGACTTCAGGAAACAGCAGAGGGAGCACCCCCTATCCACATCAACGGGACAGTAGTGGAGAAGGTGGAAAGTTAGAGCGCCTCTTCAACCTCAGGAATCTGAAGAAATTTGACTTGTCACCAAGAACACTCAAACTTTTACAGATGCACAATCGAGAGCATCCTGTCGGGCTGTATCACTGCCTGGTATGGCACCTGCTCCGCCCACAACCGTAAGGCTCTCCAGAGGGTAGTGAGGTCTGCACAACACATCACCGGACAACCTACCTGCCCTCCAGGACACATACACCACCCAATGTCACAGGAAGGCCAAAAATATCAAGGACAACAACCACCCGAGCCACTGCCTGTTCACTGCCTGTTATTTCCATTTTTTTTATTTGCAAAAATGTTTAAACCTGTTTTTGCTTTGTCATCATGGGTTATTGTTTGTGGGTGGATTATACCAAAAATATTTTTAAAATCAATTGTAGAATAAGCCAGTAACATAACAAAATGTGGAAAAAGCCAAGGGGTCTGAATACTTTCCGAATGCACTGTATGTTGGTATAGGTCAGTGTTGATGGTTAATGTAGATATTTTACCCTTATGACATCAATATCCCTATTTGCCCAGCTGTAGTGGCTGCAAAGGTGAGCTGTCATAGCAAAATCATGGTGTGTTATTTCACATATTAGTCATTGTTGTCAATATTTTTGTATTAACTGTTTGTAGCACCTGGCAGTTTAGGTTAAAAATGGTTAGGCTTAGTTTCTACTCTGTTGGTTATGAGCAGGGGTGTAGATCAGATGTTGCTATGCCATAACTGTCTGTCCTGCTAGCTAGGCCTACTTGTCGTCTTGCTCATTCCGTTGTCCTTACGCCAAACTGAAGCATGCCTAACATTGTAGCAATGTTATAGGCCTCTACTTGTATTTTGTTTAATACCTCAACCTTTAATCAGGTTGCTGCCAATAAAGTTTATGGTGGCAAATAAAAGCAGGTACGAGCCTTTTCCGTTGACAATGTAATGATGTAGGCTGGTTGTTTTTCTGAAGAAGCTGTCATCCCTGAGATCCCGCAGATGACAGCTACTTCAGAATAAAAGTACTTTGAGGCAACATCCGTCTCTCAAATCATTTGCGAATGGCAGCCAAAAATAGCCTTTCTGTGAGAAACAAGAGGATTGCAAAGAAATACAAAATACTTAATTTAGCCCAGTACTGACAAAAGGCATTTTTGGCTGTCACATAGTGTTAGTGTCTGTGCTGAAAATTTGGTTGATCTTTCCATCTCTGACAGACTGTTTGAACACTGAACAAAAACGTAAACATGTAAAGTTTGGTTTCATGAGCTGAAAGAAAAGATCCCAGAAGTTTTCCCTAAGCACAAAAAGCTTATTTCTCTCAATTCTTTTGCACAAATTTGTTCACATCGCTGTTAATGAGCATTTCTCCTTTGCCCAAATAATCCATCCACCTGACAGGTGTGGCATATCAAGAAGTTGATTAAACAGCATGATCATTACACAGCTGCGTACAATAAAAGGTGACACTAAAATGTATAGTTTTGTCACACAACGCAATGCCACATGTCTCAAGTTGTGAGGGCGCGTGCAATTGGCATGCTTACTGTAGGAGTGTCCACCAGAGCTCTTGCCAGAGAACTGAATGTTATTTGCTCTACCATTTATCATGCTGAAATAAGTGGAGTATTTTTCTCTACGGTCACTTAGTAGCCTAGGCCTACTTCTGCCCAAAAAACTTGTCTTTTAATCAATCTATGTGATTTTTGTTTCATGGAATCTCCATCTGTAGGCTATATTTCATTAGTTCTGATGCTGGGCAAATAAGTTGGTGGTGTAGCTCATCAATTCGTTTGCACATCTATCACTGATTTAGAAACATTTAGCATGCAATGTAAATCAAGTGTAGGCCTATTATTGAGCTCACGTATAGGAAACTTCAAAAGCCTGTGGAGGTTGTGAAATATGAACACAAGATGGGAATGCTTTTGAAAATATATGTTCCTATTATTTCCTATGGGTCTCATGATGAAGATACTCTACTCCTGCTTCTTAACGAAGCAGAAATTATGTTATGTTACAGCCTTAAATGAAACAATTCCCTCAGCAATCTACACACACTAATCCATAATGACGAAGCAAAAACCGGTTTGTGGCTTTTGACAATTCCTTTTGTATTCCTCATGTCTTACACATTGTTAGAAAAAGTTTTGTCTAAATCAGATATTGGGTACTCTATTAATTGGAATCCTATAAATGTAAAAAAATTAATTCAACCAAGTCTGAGATGGTGGGTGTCATGGCTTGCTGAAATGACATTGAACCACTCCACAGCTAGAAGTGCTCTTTAGGTCTTCATTTTTTTTTTTTTAATAAAAAATTAAATGTAACCCTTATTTTACCAGGTAAGTTGCCCTGAGAACACATTCTCATTTACAGCAATGACCTGGAGAATAGTTAGAGGAGAGGGATGAATGAGCCAATTGGACGTTGGGGATGATTAGGTGGCAATGACTGTATGAGGCCCAGATTGTCAATTTAGCCAGGACACCCCTAGTCTTACGATAAGTGCTATCTCTTCCAGGGAACAGTGTGTTGGAAAGGTTTCTTCAGGTTTCTCCCCTAGTTGTTTTTCTCCTCTCAGCCCACAATAAGCGGTGTCTGGGCTGGGCCACTCCACAAGTTTCTAGGCCCATGGGAGAGGCTTGGCATAGTTCTGAGAGACAGAGTTTAGTTTATTAGGATCCCCCTTACCTACTGCACATGCAGCAGCTACTCACCCTGGGGTCCACATAAAACGTACAGAACAGTTATAGACAAAGTAAGATATTACATTACATTCAAAAATCAAATAAGCGTTATGTATTTGTAAGACAGAGACAACGGAAAAAAAATACTACTTGCACACTTCCTATTCTTATTTCCAGTATAGTTAAATTACATTTTTAGAAAGAGGAGAGGCGGTGTGGTACAATTTTTGTATGTTTTTATTTTTTTTAAAGCTAAACTAGACTTTTGGCTGTTTGAATGGTACAACATGAGAGAACGGGAGCAGGAGATTCCAGCTGTGTATTGACGGGTCGTGTTTTATATTGAAAGTAACTTTTATTTTTTTTGCGTCAATGGAGTGATCAGGGGCGTGCTACTGTAGTTTTCCTTCACAAAAAATACATGAGTGCAACACATTCAGTAGAAAATAACTTAATTTTCATCAGATGACAACAGAAGTGCAACGCTATTTGGCTGGCAGCCACACAAGTAAATGAGCTTACACTGCAAATGTAGCGCTGTGCGCTGAGAGTCGGGAAGCAAGTTCAGGGAGTGACTGTTTTAATAAAAGGAACATAATACAAAAGAAACACTAACAGCACACAGGCATGAAACCCGAACAAAGACTCTTGGGGAAGGAACCAAAGGGAGTGACATATATATATAGGGAAGGTAATCAGCGAAGTGATGGGAGTCCAGGTGAGTCTTACGACGCGCAGGTGCGCGTAACGATAGTGACAGGTGTGCGCCATAACGAGCAGCCTGGTGACCCAGAGGCTGGAGAGGGAGCACACGTGACAGCAAAAAGAGCGCGGTCTGCTGATAGAATGCCAATTGGTGAATTCTCGTCTGAGTGTAGAAGTGCAACTGAAGCAAAAGGCCGAGGCCGAGCAGAAATTACAGTAAGAAGTATTTAAATCTGTGTTTAAAAAATGCAGACATTTATTACGCATTCTTATTTTTCTGTGTGAAAAACGCAGAATTCTGTGTTAACACGAACCCTAAGTGTAATTTGCTAGTTATCTGAGTGGCTGAATTAATAAGGAGACGGGGCATCGTATAGTGTTAGCATGTTTGTTTTCTTTTAAAAAATATAAAAAATTGTGGTACTTTTACCCCTTTTTCTCCCTAATTTCGTGGTCTCGAATTGGTAGTGGTACAAGGAAATCCCGGCCTGCCAAACCCTCCCCTAACCTGGACGACGCTGGGCCAATTGTGTGCCGACTCATGGATCTCCCGATCAAGGCCGGCTGTGAAACAGGCTGGGATCAAACCCAGGGCTTTAGTGACGCTTCAAGCACTACGATGCAGTGCCTTAGACCGCTGTGCCACAGAGGGGGCAGTGTTCGCTTTCTGCCGTGTTTGAGAAGTCAACGCCCTTTGGATGAGTTATCTGTACAGCTGCCTCTGCTATCTGGATTTTCTTGCGTTTCCCCCCCCCCTCTCCCTATTCTCCAAGCAGAGCAGGCAGCTCGTTGCCGTAGCGACTCCAGATTCCACACAGACACAGCATATACACTTGCTGCACCAGAGATGGTACTGTTCTTCCTTCAGACAAGTATGCGTCAAAGCCTTGTTCATTTGCACTGTCTCTAGTTCACAGTCTAAACTCACCAAAAATTACATTTGGTAGCTCCTACCTATCTGTAACTTATGAGCTGGATTGCCTGTCTTTGCAATTAGTTTTTTTACCGTTTGTGCTTGTTAGCATATTTAGCTTAGCAGCCTCCATGGAAATTGACTATTACTTGTGCTAATTTTGACAGCATTCTGGTAATAGATGCCGATTGGGATTTTTCTTTTGTCGCCCACTTGTGTATTTAACCTGTAATACCGCAAATCCTGAGATGAGAGAAGGATGGTATGAAAATCTGGGTACCGCCCAACCCTACTGCAATGCACAGGAGACCATTATCTTAGGCCTCCAGTGTTTGCCCCATATGCATTTCAATCGTAAAGATGTATCCCCCAGGGAGACCCATTCACCCCCAAGCAAGAATCCCCCACCCAACACCCTTGCAGAAAGCCCCCTGCTAAGTCTGCCACTGCTGTTGGGAAAAAAATCCTGGAGGAAACACTGGGCTTCAGTAGGTCCTATTTGACATGATGGATGCCTCATATGCAGATTCCCTTTACCCCCTTTACACAAGTAATTGTGAAGTCCCCTTTCTCTACAGAAATGGATAGACCGTTCACAAGTCATTTTATTTGAACTGATTAGAGTTGAGGCTGGACCTGAGCCAGTGGAACATTGGAGCTGGGGCTTTAGTGAATGGCCTACAGACAGGCCAGATAGCAGAGGTAATTCATGGAAACACGCTTTACTGGTTAAATGTCTCTGCTTGTCCAAGCTTTGGAAGTGTGGTTGTTGTTAAGCAGTTGGAAACCCTTGACTTGGCTACTGACCAATTCCAATGTAGAACAAAGGTGATTACAAACACTGCTTTTTCAGTGTTAGGGCACCACCAGCTTTAAGTGAATCAATGGGGTAAGCTTAGTTTACTGCTAGTCAGATTTTGCTTGTAGCCTTGTGCCACCATTTACTGTTTCCCCTCACAACAACCTATAGAAACCCCCCCCCCCCCCCAGCCCAAACCACCTCCTAAGTCTCTCCCTGCTTGTCTCTGGGCTGTGCTGGCTGTTCAGGGGAAGTCTCTCCAAGCCACAGCCAGTCTAAGATTTCCCCATGTTGATCTGTGTGAGATCAGCAATATGTAATCGTCTTTAGCTCAAGCCTCCCCGGGACATTAGTAGTCACCGTGTGCGTGGCTGAATGTGGTGTGTGTGTGTGCCCCAGCAGGGCTAATGTCCTGCTCAGCAGAATGTGGTGTTGAGTTTCACTGCTGCCTTCTGTTAGGCTTTGTTTTAATCAAATGGATTTCAGATAGAGGCTCTACAGTTTATGTATTTCATTATTCATGTTTGCCATGCTGCTGCACTTTACTACTCAAGACTTGGAGCTTAATCCAAATTGAATCTGTGCTGGTCTACTTGTCAATAGTGTATTGTGGTTGTAAATGATCTGTAGGGGTTTTGTGTAGGCCAACCTTTACATACAGTGCATTTGTTACAGCCTTCTAAAATGGATTACATTACATTTTTTCCCCTCAATCTACACACAATACTCTATAATGACTAAGTGAAAACCGGTTTAGACATTTTTGCAAATGTATTAAAAATATTTAAAAAACATCCCTTTATTTATGAAAGTATTCCAACGCTATGGGGCATCCTGTTTCCATTGATAATCTTTGCGATGTTTCTACATCTTGATTGGAATCCACCTGAGGTAATTTCAATTGATCGGACATGATTTGGAAAGGCAGACACCTGTCTATATAATGTCCCACACTTGACAGTGAATGTCAGAGCAAAAACCAAGCCAAAAACAACAATGGAGGCCACTGTGTTCTTGGGGACCTTCAATGCTGCAAAAAATGTTTGGTACCCTTCCCCAGATGTGTGCCTTGACACAATCCTGTCTCGTAGCTCTACCTACAATTCCTCATGGCTTGACTTCATGGCTTGGTTTTTGATCATACACTGTCAACCGTGGGACCTTATATAGACAGGTGTGTGCCTTTCCAAATCATGTCCAATCAATTGAATTTTCCACAGGTGGGACTCAAAGTTGTAGAAACATCTCAAGGATGATCAATGGAAACAGGATGCACCTGAGCTCAATTTCAAGTCTCATAGCAAAGGGATACTTATGTAATTACTTTTTTTTTATTATTAAAAAATTCTTAACTTGTGTTTGCTTTGTCAATGTGGTATTGTGTGTGTGTGTGTGTGTGTGTGTGATTGATTTTATTTTTAAATCTGAGCATAAGGCTGTAATGACATAAAATGTGGAAAAAAGTCTAGGGCTCTGAGTACTTTCCAAAGGCTCTGTATATACTGGGACTGCTTGACGCACACATCTGTCGACCAACAGACTATGGACCAAATAATCGACCAGTTGACTATTTGGAATCAGCCCTTATACACACGTAGTTACTTGTTTTGAAAAACAATGAAGATTTAAGAACGGGTCTTTTAAATACTTCAGGGTGTATGTCTGTTGCTGCAATGACAACCTACTCAGTGCCACACCTCCTGTGTGTGTGACTCAGTGCTAACCTCCTGTGTGACTGTGTGTGTATCTTGCCAGACTTCAGCCATGGCCACGGCAGGCGCAGGACCAGGCACAGCAGAGCCAAATCGGCCAGGCCCCCAGAGGAAGATGTCCACCACAGGGGAAAGCCTGTACAAGGTGCTAGGCCTGGAGAAAGGAGCTTCCGCTGATGACATCAAGAGAGCTTACAGGTAACATGCTCTCATAGTGTGACTACCATTAATGTGATGACTGTTGTTTAATCAAATTAACTATGTTTAATTATTACATGATTAAATTAATCATGTAACAATAAACTCATTAGCAGTCTTGGGGCACCACGGGAAAGTTATTTAATGAGTTGCTATCTCCCGACTTAAACTCTAAAGGTATAAATATATCTTACCTCAATAACAGTCAATTATGATTTATTATTACATTTACATTACATTTAAGTCATTTAGCAGACGCTCTTATCCAGAGCGACTTACATATCAGTCTTATTCTGAATGTCATCGACCGCACAGAAATACTAATAATCGCACAGAAATACACACAGTATAGATTATATTGATTACTAACATAATGCAATGTAAAGTCCCAAGTTGACTAACAAAGCATGACGGGGTGGGGGGCTGCTACTGCTGCCATCTTTGATTCTCACCCAGGAGTGAGAGTCATGACAGTCCCCCTCTGGTCGTTTTTAATCTTGTAATTGTCTTGCAAGTTGCACACCACCATAAAAATTACCACAGGATGCCCTGGTTGTGGATCCAGGACATCCCGTGGGGGGGGACGACAATACTCAGGCTGTTTCTGGTTGTTATAGCCACATAACTGGTAAGCCTGTTTCTCCATTTCCCAATGAATTGGTCCATCAGATGCAAAAGAATGGACTTCTAATGAGTTGTAAGCTCTCTATAGGATTGAGTTTCATATAATTCATATGTGACGGCGTGGACTAAGATGAATGAATTCATCCATCTGTCCATCCATCCATTTACAGGAAATTAGCATTGAAGTACCACCCAGACAAGAACCCAGACAACCCGGAGGCTGCAGATAAGTTTAAAGAGATCAACAACGCCAACTCCATCCTGAACGATGACGGCAAGAGGAGGATCTACGAAGAGTACGGCTCCATGGGTCTCTACGTGTCCGAGCAGTTTGGAGAGGAGAGCGTCAAATACTACTTCCTCATGTCCAAGTGGTGGTTTAAGGTGACAGAGAATACCTCATAACCCCTCTAAAACCACCTTTTAGTCTAACAGGGTAATAGATTGAATACTCAGGTGACCTTGACCCTCTGGACAGGTTATCCTGGGTGTAGTCAGGACTGCAGTAGCCTCTGACAGTGGGGTGATTAACCCATCCTGAGTCCCAGCCTACTGTCTCTGTCTGTGATGACGCACTGACTGGATTGCTTTTACAGCCATGTCACTCACACACTCATCACACTGTATTAGACATTACGATGTCTACTCCATTCATTAGACACCCTTCTATCTGGTGGTGGGAGTGCATTGACAGTCTATTAATTCAAGACTTGTGTGGAAGTGTGTTATTGCTTTGAAAGGTGTCATCGTTACCTCCCTCTGAACCTGTCAGTGTACTGTGTTTTTCTGTTTGTCAGTTAGACCGCTGGCGTCAGGTGCAAAGCGGTCTTTATTTAGAACTGTGTTGTGTGTAGTTGTGCTCAGTCACTCTGAGATGTGAGGCCCTTGATGCTGAGTAGAGTACAGTAAGTAGAGTGGTTGAGATGCAGAGGGGACGATCCAGTGACTGTCTCTCAAACCTCACTCTGCTTTCATCTACAAAGAAAAATACAAGGGAGAAACCAAACCGCCACATGTATTTATACCCTAGAAAGCACAGTGCAATAGGATTATTAAGCGCACCACACATATTACATTGGATATGTTGTGGTCCTTCTGTAGCTCAGTTGGTAGAGCATGGCGCTTGTAACGCCAGGGTAGTGGGTTCGATCCCCGGGACCACCCATACGTAGAATGTATGCACACATGACTGTAAGTCGCTTTGGATAAAAGCGTCTGCTAAATGGCATATATTATTATTATATATTATTATGTAGCATTGAAAAGCAGGTCTCTGCTGCTAGCATCCACTAGCTTCTCTCACTGGGCCACCCTGTAGATCTGAGGCCAGATATGTAGAGGTTCTCATGGGAGCAGGATGACGGCGGGTGGCTGTCCTGACTGACTGCTGTGTGTTCTGTCCTTGTGCTGCAGACCATGGCCGTGTGCTGCACCGTCTTCTCCTGCTGCTGTTGCTGCTGCTGTTGCTGTTTCTGCTGCGGGAAGTGCAAGCCGCCGGAGGAGGATGATCACTACCAGTATGTGGACCCAGAGGACCTGGAGGCCCAGATCAAAGCAGAGACGGACGGAGGTGAGAGCACGCTGGGGGAGGGGGGGGGTTGTGTATGAGAGTTGAGGGGGGGATTTTGGTTTGATGGTGGGTAGGCTACGGGAGAATGTTTGGGGCACCAGTAGGTGGGCTGGGGACTGAGCGCGTGGTGCTACACATGCATGTATATTATAGACTCTCTGCTATAGTTGGACTAGAGGTCATGGGGAGGGTAGCCGATTAAATGCAGTATGCCCCTCGGTCCCTGTCCTTCTCCTGAGTCCTTCTCCTAAGTCCTTGGCCCCTCCACTGTACCTCAGCGGCAGGCAGCCTCGCAGATGTCGGTTTTTCAGCCTGAATTAACGCTGTCACTTCCTTTCAGAGCATAGGAGCCGGAGAGAAGCCGATTAAAGGGAGGAGAGGCGGGGAAACCGCAGAGCACAGATGGGACTAGAGCTGCCAAACAGAGGTGGGGGGGGGGATGAGGAGAGAAGTGTCAGTGTCTAGCTCTGCTAGGCAGAACTCCCGGTCTACAGCACCTGATCCTGCTCTGGAGGTTGAGGCTGAAGGCTAGCCCATAGATTACCTTAATGAAGCAGAACAGCTAAAAGTGCATGTATTTATAGCTCACACACAGAGAATGAGAGACTGCTGGCTCATATCACAGAGGATATGTGCTTTGTATCACAATCCTCCTTTACCACAAGGATACAAATCGCTAATGAAATGTTGTTTGGTATTTCTGCAGGTCATCTTTCTGTTTGAAAGCTATGGATGTAGTGTACAATAACGTAAACATTAACCGTTAGAAATGTCAAGTGTTACTTTTCTTCCAACATTTCAAACTCAACAAGAAGCTTTGTTTTACCCTCTACCATCCAGGTCAGAACAGGGACGGGCTGGGACAGAAGTGAGATGAGGATGATTAATAGCACATCCTCAGATCTGACAGGACTGTATTGTCTGCCTCTGCCTCCTGTGTCGTGTCCTTGACTGGTTGGTCTGAGGACATGACTCGGCTCCTTGACTCATGTTGCCTGTAAACACGGCAGCAGGAGAGTTCAGATCACTCAATAGCAGACAGTCCCAACGACTATACTTCTAAATGCCTTGTCAGAGTGATCAGCGACCACGGTGACCCTATAGTCCCTAAGCCCAAATTGCTGTCGCACTTTCAGTATAAGAAGTTATGAAATGATAATGCATTGTAATTTACTATTGGTTTCAGAGATATTTGAATGTTTAGACGAATACCTAGGTGACATGAATAATCTTAACAAAAAACAGGAACTGTGCTTCATTTACAGTACCTGAAAGCTAACCAGGACATGACAAGCTGACAACCCCAGGGCGGTATGGGGATAACACATCAGTATACTCTGGCCCAATGAGCAGGACAGGTTAATCTCGTTCTGACAGAGTGGTGTTTTTGTACGTTTTGTGTTTTGATCTACTAGGTGACCCGGTAATCATTGTCCAGCCCATACCTGTAGCTGTACCTATAGCTGTATCGAGCCCTGTGGCTGAGAGCATCAGCCTAGGCCCTGCCATCAGCCTAGGTCCTGCCATCAGCCTAGGCCCTACCATCAGCCTAGGCCCTGCCATCAGCCTAGGCCCTGCCAGTCCAGTAGGTGACAACCCGACCAGTCCAGTGGCTGCTGAGAACCCAGGCGAAACGCTGCCGGAGTCTAAATGACTCGTAAGCCCCCCACCCCCGTCTGCCTGATGTACTGGCTGTACTCATCCCATCTGCATGGTGTTGTCCACCCGTTACGCCCCAGACCAACCCGTTTCACCGTACTGTATTAGTTGGTAGTGACACATGTTCTGCTGTTTGGTAGTTCGACTGGCTCACTAACCATCTATTCTGTTTGCCTGTCAGTGCTGCATGATGTCATGGCTGTTACTTCTACATATTTTCAGCACGGCCACATGAGCTTACCTTGTATATAATGTCTCTGCAACCTTTTCACAACAATCATTTCAGTGAATTGATTGCTAAGTATTTTGATTGTGTTTGGTCCATCATGAATGTATGTGCAGTAACTATTTGCTGCCTTGGTTATAAAGTGGATGTCATCTCTTTATTAATTAGGCCTAGTAAATGGTAATTAGATAAAGCCTAATCTCTGCCCAGTATCCCATTACCTTAACAGCAAGAACACTGGCACTTAGGACTGGATTCAATCCGGAAGATCCGCGTTAAAATGTAAAGGTAATTTGTGATTGATTTAGGCATTTTAACGTGAATGCAGTCTCTGCGGGAACATTGCCTTTCAATTTAAACCGAGCTATACGGCATTTTCCGCGAGGAGACTGCGTTCACGTTAAATGCTACATATGTCGGCTCAATCGGAAATTACCTTCAATTCCACCATGCGGATTGAATCCAGCCCTTAGGCAACACAGGGCCCCACAGCAGCCAAGTATTCACTCAACCCACAACACATTAGCTGCCTTCAATAAACAGTAGCAGTCTATTTATATGAAGCATCAATGAAATATCAGGCTGGTTAGTTGAAAACCTAGCCTGTGGGTATGTGCAGGACAGAGAGCCATGTTCTAAAAGCACAGTCCCTGAATGTTAGTCATTCAGTCCCTGAATGTTAGTCATTCAGTCCCTGAATGTTAGTCATTCAGTCCCTGAATGACTAACCGTGGTGGTGGTTGTGATAGACTAACTGGTGGTGATGGACTAGCCGTGGTGATGGACTAACCGTGGTGGTGGTGGTGATGGACTAACCGTGGTGGTGGTGATGGACTAACCGTGGTGGTGGTGATGGACTAACCGTGGTGGTGGTGATGGACTAACCGTGGTGGTGGTGATGGACTAACCGTGGTGGTGGTGATGGACTAACCGTGGTGGGGATGGACTAACCGTGGTGGGGATGGACTAACTGTGGTGGTGATGGACTGACCCTGGTGGTGGAGGTGGTGATGGACTAACCCTGGTGGTGGAGGTGGTGATGGACTAACCCTGGTGGTGGAGTGGTTTTTCACTTGTCACTGAAGCACTCTTAACCTCACAAGACATGCCTTCATTAACCTACAGGCTGTAGGCTAACTCCCATGGAATTACAGAACATTCTAGTATGTTAGTCAGGTGCCTACTACGTTAGGTTAAGAATATTAGTAGTGTTTCCATGAAATATGGGGGTTTAGAGTTCCTAGATAGTCTGGAATATTCCATGATACCATGATACCCACTGGGTACTATTAATTTGAAAGTTTGTTCATGGGGTTCCACTGTCACCGTGGAACTACCACTTCATAGGTACAGGTGTGTATCCAGTGCACTGTTGAGACCAATGCCCCATAGACCTAGACGGACTACCACTGTCCTGTCACATCCATCCATATGTTTTTGTCATCTCACCTCACACCTACTTCCTCAGCACCGTCCTCTCTGTTAGTGGTCTGTTTGTTCAACACCATGACACCTATTGACGTGTTAGTCTGGTTCTCTCTTTAACTATACCAGAGCGATAGCTTGAAGCTTTGAGAGACAATGGCTATATAATGATGTTGGGATAGTAGTGAATCAGTACTATCATCGCATTATACTGTCATCTGATATAGTAAGGGTAGTAGTCTACCAGTAATAGTAGAAGTACTTTCAAAGCAGTGCTCTGTGCTCTCCCTCTATGCTGCATTTTGGATGGTGTCCTCTATAAGGACAGTGACAGTGTGGATGAGCCTCGCCAGGGGAGGGCAGGTAGGTTCCTGATACACACTTGGTTATGTTCAGTAGGGTGCACCGTAGCAAAACGTTTTGCAACGGAAAGCACTCTCAGGTAACACTTCCTTGTTTCAAAACTTTTTCCACCTACTGAACATGACCTTTGTGGAGTTTCAACACTTCAGGACAGGTTAAACAAGGGCCCAACTTGAGGTCATGCCTTCTACTAATAATACATTCCTTTGTTAGTTGTATCTGAGATAAAACAGGCTATTTACTTGTAAACTTTTTATTTAAAATTTTCACTCAGCAAGTAGCCTAAATCATGACAAACTAGTACAAGATAAAATTGTGTAAGACGGCGCATTAACAAAACAATAATCATAAAACGTGACTTGCTGGATTTTGACCTCTTTATTTTCAGAAGAGGTCACTTTTTTGATAACATGATTTATTGCCGCAAAACTGGATGAGGATTGGAAGCTTCCAGTCAACAGGGTTTACAGAGTTGTAGATCCAGCTAGTAAACACTCTGTGTACCTGGCAGCCAAGGCCTTGCCCTTGTAGCCTTAGCCTTGCTGCTTTATCGTTTCAAGTTTTACTGTAGTCACAGACCTTTGGCTTGTACAGTCTGCATGAACCACAACCTGTACTGATATTCCTGTTTGATTTCTCATTGGCATCATGTCATTAGCCTAAATCTACAGAACCCTGATATGTCATTTGGTGTTTACAAAGTCATTGTCATTTGAAAGTCATTGTGATCATTGTTACCTGTCTGTACATGCCTGTTGGTTATTCATTTGACTTCAGAATTGGACCTTTTTAGTATTATACAAACAATAGAGAATTATTTGACATGATATGAAGCATAGTCCTTTACTCACTCCATTAGTATAGAGTGGGGCATATAGCTAACATACAGCGCTTTCAGAAAGTATTCACACCCCTCACATTTTGTGTTATAGGCTGAATTTAGAATACATTACATTTAGATTTGTTTTGTCACTGGCAATAGACAATAACCCCATAATATCAAAGTGGAATTATGTTTGTTGGAATTTTTAGAAATGAATTAAAAATTAAAATCGGAAATGTCTTAAGTATTCAACCTCTTTATGGAAATCCTAAATAAATTCAGGAGTATAAATTTGCTTAACAATTCACATAATACGTTGCATGGACTTAAACATGATTTTTGAATGACTACATCATCTCTGTACCCCACACATAAAATTATCTGTAAGGTCCCTCAGTCGAGCAGTGAAATTCAAACACAGATTCAACGACAAATACCAGGGAGGTTTTCCAATGCCTCGCAAAGAAGGGCATTGGTAGATGGGTAAAGATACACTACGAAGATACAGGCGTCCTTCCTAACTTAGTTGCTGGAGAGGAAGGAAACCGCTTAGAGATTTCACCATGAGGCCAATGGTGACTTTATATCAGTTAAGAGTTTAATGGCGGTGATTAGAAAAAAAATTATGAATGGAATAGAGGTAAGCACAGGAAAAATCCTAGAGGAAAACCTGGTTGTCTGCTTTCGACCAGACACTGGGAGATGAATTCACCTTTCAGCAGAACAATAACCTAAAACACAAGGCCAAATCTACACTGGAGTTGCTTACCAAGAAGACAGTGAATGTTACTGAGTGGCCAAGTTAGTTTTCACTTAAATCTACTTAAATCTATGGCAAGATCTGAAAATGGTTGTCTAGTAATGCTCAACAACTCATTTTGACAGAGCTTGAAAATTTTGAAAATAATTATGGGCAAATGTTGCACAATCCAGTAGTGGAAAGCTCTTAAAGACTTAGCCAGAAAGACTCACATCTGTAATCCTGCCAAAGGTGCTTCTACAAGGTATTGACTCAGGGGTGTGAATACTTCTGTAAATGAGATATTTGATTTTCAATAAATGTGCCAAGATGTCTAAACATGTTTTCATTATGGGGTATTGAGTGTAGATGGGCTAGGGGGAAAAAAACAATCTAATCCGTTTTGAATTCAGGCTGAAAAATAACAATGTGGAGTAAGTCATGCGATATGAATACTTTCTGAAGGCACTGTGTCAACTGTCCATTTCTCTATTGAGGGTTATTTATTTCTAGTGAATCTGACCCAGTCCCTTGTCTTCCTGCAGGTCCGCGTGCCCCTATCGTGATCCAGCCGCATTCCATCACCGTTGAGGTTCCAGAGACCTCCCAGCCTGCAGCCAGCCAGCCCACCTCCAAGCCCCAGCAGTGACCCTCCCCTCCCAGCCCCGTGTACCCGCTGGAGCCCTCCCCTTAGGTGGGCACGGCCCCCCCGTGGGCCCCACCCTGGAGCCCCCAGCAGCCAGCCAGGCCAGCCGTCACCACAGCCAGGACTCACCAGTGTCAGTCAACCAGCCAACCAGTCAACCCCCCATACTGTGGCAAAGGTCCAACCAAATGGACATGAGCGGCACGCTGCCAAGAGACCAGGACTTCTTATGACATGATATATATATGTCTATCTACCAAACTGAGGATTAGAACAAACTCCTATCACTCCATTTTATCCCTCTGTTTCAATCCTCCCTCATATATCCTCCCTCCCCTGCTCTCTTTCTCCCTCTTGGACTCTCGTCTCTGTCAGAGCTCTGGGATTGGAGACTCTTCAAGTTCAGTCTGAGTTTTGGGATTTAAATAGCCTGACTCAAACCTTCCACCTGCCGGAGACTAAAGCATGGATCAGAGGATGTGCATGTGTTAAGTTTGATCTGCATGCCCCTACTGTACAACACTGGCACATACATACCCCTCTACTACAGCCACCACCACCATCTTACCCCTGTCAGTGATACCCCCAGCTCCAGCCAGGTGCACTTACAGAATGCTGCACAACCAAGGGTCTCCACCTCCACCTGAATGAGACCCAGAAGTGGGGCCGACATTCGAGAACAGTGAAAATGTCCTGTGGAAAACTTCTGCATTTCTAACAGAAAAATGTGCTGACTGCTTTATTTAATTGCTAATTGATGTCACAATTATGTTAGTTAGACCAAAGCCAAACTACATGCCACTAACTCCATGTGTTCAGTAGCCACCAGTTTCTCCTCATGCCACTAGAGCCAACCTGAGAGGATTGCGCCATTGAGGTGTATGCATTTGGGTCTACTATGCACTTTTGAAACCTGTGAATTGGGTAAATGGTCATTTCTGATGGACTGTCAGCTATTTTATGGGTCCAGCCAACCAGCACTGCTTACTGAAACAGTCAGCACACTTCTCTCTGTATTTGATGGAACTGACCGATGGAAACAGCTAGCTGACTGCAACCCAGCTACTTATCAAACGTCTCCCATCTCAAAGGGTGGTTTTGCTTTGCGTTCTCATAGTCTGATGTTGTAACATGGAGATACAGGTGGTATGTACTGTAGGGATCTGTGTTTGACCCAGCTACTAAGTGCACTCTATGCCACATTCTAGAGTGACAATTATGTTCTCTGTACTGCCTATAGAGAGATCCATCACCAATGATTTTGAGACTTTTCAGATGTTGATTTGACTTTGAAGAAATAGCACACCATGTTTTCCATGGGGTTTTGGTGGACTGAGGCATGTTGGAGTATTTTATGGGCTAAAGATGCACTACTATTACTATTTACAACTAGGCATTAGTCCTCCCGTTCACTCCTTTCTACAGTACGGTCTCTGTGATGAGATGATGCAATGTCACACAGCAGGGTTAGGGTCTGTACAGATCACACAACCAGCCATTTGTACTTCAGTACAGCTCTCTTTATGATCCTGGGGGTGCAGAGTCGGCGCTTTCTCAAATGTACTGTAATCAGAATAGTGAAAAAGTGACGCGAATGGGTGCCACATTGTTATTGCGAATCAGTCAGTCCCAGTGGTGGGTGTGGGGGTGTGTGTAGAGCATTGTACAAAGTCTTTTGGTTTGTTCATTAGTGTGGTGGTCAGTCAGTCATCCCCTCCCAGTTTCTTTGTGGTTGGTCATTTGAAAAGGGCATTCTGTGTTTCCTAAAGAGGGACTGGTACATGGTGTTAACCACCTTGTGTATTGGCTGAAGAACAACCCTAAAGTGACTAAATCACGTCATCAAATGATGTCAAGCGTTTTGTAGCTTTGGATGTTTTTTCTCCTGAGTTTTCGTAGAAATTATTTATCAGTAGCTTCAATTTCTTACTGGAATTTATGACACTTTTTTTCTCCCCTTAATTTCACTAAGTTAATAGCCAAAACCCTCCTGATTTTTTTTTTTTTGTCTTTTGGTTATGCTTTTTTGAAAACCATAGTAAATCTGATGCATTTCAACATAACAGCGCAGTATCTATCCCCAGGGTTCAGAGAGGAGAGATACCTTTTATTTATTCTGGTGATCCTTATCTGCTGTAAATAATAATCACTATGTGTGTCACATGCAAATAACATTGTAATAAGGTTGTTTTGAGAATCTTTGTTAAATGGAAAATGTTTTAAGAATCAACCCCATATACATAGTGTACATTGTCTATTTTTTATTTATGTCAAACCGAAAGAGCAGTTTTAAAAAAAAATGTTTTAAAAAAAAGTTGACAGTTGGGAAGAGAAGACCCTAGACTAGCCAACATGGTCCTCCCAGGGGGCTGGGCAACTGGTTGACAGAGGTAGGCAGGCAGGCTGTCCTAACTGGCTAGGCCACCATGGTGCTGGTCTACAGTAGCAGACAGACAGGCAGTGTGTATCGGTCTGTCATGGGTATAGGGGGCAATGATGTCTCCATCTCATCTCTCTTCTTGGACACGGTAATGTATGAGGACTCTGCCACTGAAATTATTGATTGTAGTTTTGTCTATGTTTTCATTGTCATTCATTCATCATGTCTCATGGACAAAAATGATCTGTAAATGTGTATTTATATAATGAAATTAAAAGAAGGGGGATTTGTACAATGTATTCTGTGTGTGTCATTGTGGACTCTGAATCCTTGGTATTTTATTAGGATCCCCATTAGCTGTTGCAAAAGCAGAAGCTACTCTTCCTGGAGTGTTTTTATTTATATATACACACATATTACCAGTCCAGTTTGGACACACCTACTCAAGGGTTTTATCATTTAACTATTTTCTACATTGTAGAATAATAGTGAAGACAAACTATGAAATAACACATGGTATCATGTAGTAACCCAAAAAGTGTTCATCAAAATATATTTGAGATTCTTCAAAGTAGCCACCCTTTGCCTTGATGACAGCTTTGCACACTCTTGGCATTCTCTCAACCTGCTTCACCTGGAATGCTTTTCCAACAGTTGAAGGGGTTCTCACATATGCTGAGCACTTGCTGAATGCTTTTCCTTCATTCTGCGGTCCAACTCATCCCAAACCATCTCAATTGGGTAGAGTTTGGGTGATATTGGAGGACAGGTCCTCTGATGCAGCACTCCATCACTCTCCTTCTTGGTCAAATAGCCCTTACACAGCCTAGAGGTGGGTTGGGTCATTGTCCTGTTGAAAAACAAATGATAGTTCCACTAAACACAAACCAGATGGTATGGCGTATTGCTACAGAATGCCGTGGTAGCCATGCTGGTTAAGTAGCCTAGTGGTTAGAGCGTTGGACTAGTAACCGGAAGGTTGCGAGTTCAAACCCCCGAGCTGACAAGGTACAAATCTGTCGTTCTGCCCCTGAACAGGCAGTTAACCCACTGTTCCCAGGCCGTCGTTGAAAATAAGAATGTGTTCTTAACTGACTTGCCTGGTTAAATAAAGGTAAAATTAAAAATAAAATAAATATGCCTTGAATTTTAAATAAATCACTGACAGTGTCACCAGCAAAGCACCATCACACCACCCCTCCATGCTTCACGGTGGGAGCCACACATGAGACCTACTCTGCGTCTCACAAAGACAAAGTGGTTGGAAACAAAAATCTCAAATTTAGACTCATCAGACATATTTCCACCGGTCTAATGTCCAACGCTCAAGTTTCTTGGCCCAAGCAAGTCTCTTATTATTGGTGTCCTTTATTTATTTTTTTTACATTTAACTAGGCAAGTCAGTTAAGAACACATTGTTATTTAGAAAGACAGTCTACCAGGGAACCGGGGGTTAACAGCCTTGTTCAGGAGCAGAACAACAGATCAGCTCAGGGATTTGATTAAGCAACCTTTTGGTTACTGGCCCAACGCTCTAACCACTAGGCTACAGTTTAGTAGTGGTTTCTTTGTAGCAATTCAACAATTAAGGCCTGATTCACGCAGTCTCCTCTGAACAGTTGATGTTGAGATGTCTGTTACTTTGTTTATTTGGGCTGCAATCTGAGGTGCAGTTAACACTAATGAACTTATCCTCTGCAGCAGAGGTAACTCTGGGTCTTCCTTTCCTGTGGCCGTCCTCATGAAAGCCAGTTTCATCATAGTGCTTGATGGATTTTGCGACTGCACTTGAAGAAATGTTCAAACTCTTGACATTTTTCCATGTCTTAAAGTAATGATGGACTGTTGTTTCTCTTTGCTTATTTAGCTGTTCTTCACATAATATGGACTTGGTCTTTTACCAAATACCCTACTTTGTCACAACACAACTGATTGGCCCAAACGCATTAAGAAGGAAAGAAATTCCACAAATTAACTTTCAACAAGGCACACTTGTTAATTGAAATGCAATCCAGGTGACTACCTCATGAAGCTGGTTGAGAGAATGCCAAAGTGTGCAAAGCTGTCATCAAGACAAAGGGTGGCTACTTTGAAGAATCTAAAATATATTTTTGATTTGTTTAACACTTTTTGGGTTACTACATGATTCCATATGTGATATTTCATAGTTTTGATGTCTTCAATATTATTCTATAATGTAGGAAATAGTAAAAAATCAAGAAAAACCCTTGAATCATACACAGAATGAGCAGTATGGCTGGAGGGTCACGTCAGGATGAGCCTCCAGGAAGGGTACCACAATAGGGAGGAGGATGTCTTCCCTGTAACACACAGTGTTGAGATTGCCTGCAATGACAACAAGCTCAGTCTGATGATGCTGTGACACACCGCTCCAGACCATGACAGACCCTCCACCTCCAAATCGATCCCGCTCCAGAATATAGACCTCGGTGTAATGCTCATTCCTTCGACCATAAATGCAAATCTGACCATCACCCCCGGTGAGACATAACCGCGACTCGTCAGTGAAGAGCACTTTTTGCCAGTCCTGTCTGGTCCGTGCCCATAGGCGACATTGTTGCCAGTGATGTCTGGTGAGGACCTGCCTTACAACAGGCCTACAGGCCCTCTGTCCAGCCTCTCTCAGCAGACAGACTGAGCACTGATGGAGGGATTGTGCGTTCCTGGTGTAACTGGTGTTGCCATCCTGTACCTGTCCCGCAGGTGTGATGTTCAGATGTATCGATCCTCTGCAGGTATTGTTACATGTGGTCTGCCACTGCGAGGACAATCAGCTGTCCGTCCTGTCTCCCTGTAGCGCTGTCTTAGGCATCTCACGTATGGCAATTTATTGCCCTGGCCACATCTGCAGTCCTCATGCTTCCTCTTTGCAGCAGCATGCCTAAAGCACATTCACGCAGATGAGCAGGGACCCTGGGCAGCTTTCTTTTGGTGTCTTTCAGAGTCAGTTGAAAGGCCTCTTTAGTGTCCTACGTTTTAATAACTGTGACCTTAATTGCCTACCGTCTGTAAGCTGTTAGTGTCTTAACGACCGTTCCACAGGTGCATGTTCATTAATTGTTTATGGTTCATTGAACAAGCATGGGAAACAGTGTTTAAAACCTTTACAATGAAGATCTGTGAAGCTATTTGGATTTTTACGAATTATCTTTGAAAGACAGGGTCCAGAAAAAGGGCCGTTTCTTTTTTTGCTGAGTTTATATAAGGAATGGCTCTCCATGAACCAAACAAAGTATGTCTGTTCACAGAAGAATGCTATCTTTTCGTTCTGTTCTCTCAGACTAACAGAACACTGCAATCATTGGTGAACATAAAATTGGACCAAATACCAGGAATAGCAACGTTTTCTGCTGTTACAATATTTGAAGACGTTATTCAAGAGTCTGTCGACATTTCATGATGACAACAAAGCATCAAGCTAAATTGTTGCCACTAGCCACATTAGTGAAACTAGCTACATATTTAGAGGGTGCCTGCCCCTAGGCTACTCCAGTAAAAGAAAGGCAACAGGGAGCTAGAGTAAAATACAGTAGGGTGTGTGTTTGGCTTACTCTGCACAAAGCCTGCATGTCCTATAAAAGTCCCCTTAAGCTTATTAGCAGCTTAGCATTACCTCAGCAATTACCTCATCTGTTTAGTAACCAGGAAGTGGTGGGTTAAGGGTCATGGGCCACTTGTCAAAGGGTGTGTTGCAGATAAAGTATTTCCGGGTCAGTTAATCAGATGAGGCATTTTATTATAGGCTCACATTCCAGCTAGGATCTTTTGAATAGTTTGGATATTTTATCTGTCACTGATAATTATGCTTAAATTGTTGGTCCCCTGTTTCCTGAGCTAAAAGAAAAGATCCCAGAAATGTTCCATACGCACAAAATAGTAATTTCTCTCAAATTTTGTGCACAAATTTATTCACATGCCTGTTAGTGAGCAATTCTCCTTTGCCAAGATAATCCATTCAAGAAGTTGATTAAATAATAATAAGCCATTCTAAAATGTGCAGTTTTGTCACACAACACAATCCCACAGATGTCTCAAGTTTTGAGGGAGCGTGCAATTGGCATGCTGACTGCAGGAATGTCCACCAGAGCTGTTGCCAGAGAAGTGAAGGTTAAGTTCTCTACCATAAGCCTCCTCCAACATTGTTTTAGAGGATGTGGCAATACGTTCAACCAGCCTCATAACAGCAGACCATATGTAACCACGCCAGCCCAGGACCTCCACATCTGGCTTCGTCACCTGCAGGATGGTCTAAGACCAGCTACCCGGGCAGCTGATGAAACTGTGGCTTTGCACAACTGAAGAATTTCTGCACAAACTGTCAGAAACCGTCTCGGGGACATTCATCTGCGAGGTCGCGTCGTCCTCACCAGGTTATTGACCTGACTTCAGTTCGGCGTCATATCTGATGTCAGTGGGCAAATGCTCACCTTCGATGGCCGCTGGCACGCTGAAGACTTGTGCTCTTCATGGATGAATCCTGGTTTCAACCGTCCCGGGCAGATGGCAGACAGCATGTAAGGCGCAGTGTGTGTGAGCGGTTTTCTGATGTCAACATTGTGAACAGAGTGCTCCATGGTGGCGTTGGGGTTATGGTATGGTGTTAGTGGAATTTCTAAATTCCTATATGTTTTATAGCCAAATCAAATTCACACTCGCTCTAGTTCATTAATGAGGTGTAAGTTCATTAATTATGCATGAAGTAGATCGAGACCAGTCTTAAAAGCCAGGTAAACAGCGTTTAATTCAAGTGAGTACTAACCACATACACATATTTCCACAGGTTATAAACTGAAAATGACATCATCAGTTTCCCACACTCTCTCCGATTCCCACAATAGCCCAGTGTTTTCCGGTCAAGAGATGTCTTCTACTCCCCTCATAACCCAGACATTCCAATCTGTCTAAAAGATATCTTCTCCTCCACAAATGGTACATCAAGGACCATTCTTATCTGTCAGAAAAGATACATCATCCCTCTCCCTTAACCTCTTCAGTCGACCCTCTACTTTTTCGAACATTCTGTTAAAAATCGCGCAACATTTCAGCGCCCTGCTACTCAGGCCAGGAATATAGTATATGCATATGATTAGTATGTGTGGATAGAAAACACTCAGATGTTTATAAAACTGGTTAAATCACGGCTGTGACTATAACAGAACGTGTGTTTCATCGAAAAGGGCAGGAAAATCTGATCAATGAAAATGGAAATAAATATCCTTGCGCTACTTCCAGGAATTGTTCAAAGTGAACCGAATTACATGAGGCCGAGGTTACGGTGCCTACAGCTTCCACACGATGTCTAGAGTCTTGTCATTTGATTCGGCTTTGATTCTTGGTCAAACCGAATCAAGGGAACCGATTCCCTCCGGTCTCCGACCGGATGTTTTGGTCGAGCTCTCTCCAGACATTTTTTCAAGACGGACAGCTATAGAATTTACATCGCCTCCTGATGAATTTTATCGCTTATTAACGTGTACTAATACCTAAAGTTGCATTACAAAAGTATTTCGAAGTGTTTTGTGAAAGTTTATCACCGACTTTTTGAATTAAAAAAAATGACGTTACGTTATGAAACGCTATTTTTTTCCGTTTATCACACAGTCTTCATAGATCGATATCTAGGCTATATATGGACCGATTTAATCGAAAAAAAGACCCAATAGTGATTATGGGACATCTAGGAGTGCCAACAAAGAAGATGGTCAAAGGTAATGAATGTTTTATATTTTATTTTTTGTTGGCACTCCTTATTTTGTTTACGTCCCCTGCGGGTCTTTTGGGGTGTTACATGCCATCAGATAATAGCTTCTCATGCTTTCGCCGAAAAGCATTTTAAAAATCTGACTTGTTGCCTGGATTCACAATGAGTGTAGCTTTAATTCAATACCCTGCATGTGTATTTTAATGAACGTTTGAGTTTTAAGTAATACTATTAGCATTTAGCGTAGAGCATTTGCATTTCCAGAGCTCTAGATGGGATGCCTGCGTGCCAGGTAGGAGCAAGAGGTTAAACTTCCCGCGAGGTACAGACAATTCATTCGTTTTGCTTACATTTTCAGTAACAGCTTAACCAAGAGCCCATACATAATAGTATTAGAATAAATGGTTCTAATTGAAATGTATACATTATTAATCATTTCAACAATAATTTCCTCCAACAATCCTCCCTTTGATTAAATATTATACATTCAAATATACATCTAGTTTTATTAACATATTAACCTACTAATAACTAAGCTTATTATAAAGGTTTATCAGATTATCATATGAATAGACACATAACCAACATTATTATAAATGTTTATCCGACTCTTCACCCATCATTAATCAAATCTAACCTTAACTCCAACTGTTTTTAAACCTACATCAGAATCATAACTCTTCTTTCAGGATTTTCGTTACAATCTTTATTAAAAAACAGTCTAATATTGAAACAAAGTACAATCTAATTCCCCTTCATCTCAGCACTAGTCTCATCAAACATAAATTCCCCACAAATGAAAGATCCAGATTCGTCCACTTCCTCTGTAGACATGCCTTCAGTCCTCCACGGGTCAGAACCTGGAATCGGCCCACACCGCATCATCTATTGTCATAGATTACTCCAGAGTCCTGGAAATAATAACTTTCATACATACACGCAATCAACCACGTCCGTACAAAACTAACACAGTCACACAGGTGAAGGTAGCCCATAACACAACATTTTTCCATACACACTGTCAACCCACTTTAGTTCAGAGAAGTATCCACCCCAGAGTTTCTGCCAACCCGTGAGCCAGGGTGGTCAAACCAGCTGAGGCTTCGGGCACTGATTCGTCCGGAGCTGTGTTATTTGGGATGCAAGCACAAACATGGTCCTGATTATCACTCATACTTCTCCCTTTTCAGCCATTAACATATCTAATGCAATTCTATTCTGTCAGGCCTTCCAGCTGGTTGCTTCAGTCTGTTCTACAAAACCTTTAATAACACCTCTGGTATACCTGTTAAAGCGCTGTTGATTATCATAACTATAATTAATCCAGTCCACGATCTTGTGAGAGTAGAGCCCCGGAAATGCTTAACCTGTCAGTGCTAGGGCTGTTTACTGCCTCTACTGGTGGAATTTGGTGCCCTTATTAAACAGGATATATTTTTGTCAAAAGTTGCTAATATATGCATATAAAAAATATTATC